>NW_006400049.1:2825135-2826778 GCF_000299155.1 Elephantulus edwardii | reverse complement strand
GAAGGGACGATGAAAGAACACAAGACAAACAGTCAAGTGATCTTGATGATTTTAATTCTAAGTCATTCTAATTCTCCTTCTCCTTTCTTCCTTCTTTTTTCCCTTCTTTCCTTCCTTGCTTATTGCATTTAACATGATACATTTATATTCCATTTTTATAATTAGGGGCTTAATCAACAGCCAGAAAAACAATAAAAGTAAGAATAAAGTTTATATTATTTTCTTGCACACAGCTATTCTTTATGGTCATGGTTCCTTGGTAATTGGAGAGCTTGGTAGATAATGGCTTTTCGCTTAAACATTTTTTTTTTAAAACTTGTTCTCAAACTTGTTTGGGTTACAAAGTTACAAAGTAAAAAAGTTACATTTTTAATTTAAGCTGATACATTTTACATTTTTAGCTGGATTTAAAATATTATTTATTTCCATTCAAAAGACAACACTTTTACACTTTCCATTATTCCAGGGGTGATCACTATCTCAATAAGGGGGTTTAGGTTTATACAAAAGATGTTTTGGGTCATAATATCGCCTAAATTCATCATTCCAATCTCATGTTTCGTGATTTATTTTACCACTTAAACCTTTCATAACATCTTCCCTCTGGTCACTTTCAAACCTTTTGAAAAACATATCTCAAAAACCATCAGGGTGTTTTGCATTAAATTCATTATATTCTCCAGTATATGGAAGAGGTTTATCTGTAAGCTTTGGAATTCTGTAAGGGCCTTTCTCAATAGAGGGCTGCCACAAACAACCATTACATAACAAATAAACAATTCTTCCACCTGGTGTTCTTATGGTGGGGGGCAAGGGTTTGTTTGGGTTTTTCCTTTGAAGGAGTTCTTATAAGTCCTAGAAATCTAGGAATCTCTGGAGTGGTCATCTCTGGGATTTCCACCATTAAATCTTTTTGTTATAATGCATCCATGAATTCCCTTAAAACCATATTAATCTTGAGAAGTTTTAGTAATGCTAAAAGAACTGGAGGTAATGTTTATGTATCAAAGTCGTCACCTCCATTTAGTTCTTTCTGGGAACATCTAACAAACTGTTACTAGGAATACTTTGTGTAAAGAACACAACCTTTTTTCCCTGTCCCACATAGAAAACACAAAGAGACAATAGAAGAGAAATTACAGAAAGGCCAAGAGCAGTCATGGAGAAAGCACACGTTCTGAGAGGCTGACTTCCTTAAAGTTTTTGTCTCAATCGGGTGATTTTGTCACGCAGACTCCCTTGGAGTTGGTGTGGCAGAGGTGGAGGTGGGAACAAGTTACATGTATCTACGAGGGTGGCAGGTGGTACCAAAACCTAAGCTGTTACCTGAATAATGACAAAGGTCTCTCATCCACTCTTTGGGGCAAAATTCTTCTCTATCAAATATTGCTTTAGAGTTGAGCAGTCAAATTAAATGGGCTAGGGAAGCAGATTGGCCATTCACTCCCGAAATAAAAGGCTTCATAAAAATCCCATATACAACAGAACACATCTAGGTGAGACTAGCACATAGGGCACCAGAGGCAGAAACTTCTCACTGGGAATCTCAAGCAAAGAGGAATATTTGCAAATAGACACTACTGACTGGTACATGGAATAGAAATTTATGAATGCAGGAAAGTTGGAGATTTTTCTTTTTTTTT
>NW_006400049.1:2817255-2824908 GCF_000299155.1 Elephantulus edwardii | reverse complement strand
CCCGCACCCCTCCCACCGCCCCAAGTACATTCCACTATGCAACCTTAATTGTGGACTCTTGTGATAACCATAAGACCCTATCATACATTGCTTTTGAATTATTCACTCCCTCTAAAGTTGGAGATTTTTAAGGATGAAATAGAATGCATATTGACACCCTAGACATTTGTGAAATCAAATGGCTTGGTATGGGACATTTTGAATCAGATATTCATATGATATACTACACTGGAGACGAAAAGGTGAGGGGAAAAAATGGAGTCACTTTCATAGTAAAAAAGACCATTTCTAGATCCATCTTGAAATACAATGTTGTGAGTGACAGGATAATATTCATATGCATATAATGAAGATCTGTTAACAAGACTCTAATTCAAATATATGCACAGACAACTAGCGACAAAAAGGAGGAAATAGATGAATTCCACCATTATTTACAGTCGAAAGTTGATTGAACATGCAACCAAGATACTTTGATAGTAACAGGTGATTGTAATGGAAATGTTGGAAACCAAGAAGAAGGAGCAGTAGTCGGAAAGTATGGACTTGGTGACAGAAATGAGACTAGAGACAGAATTCTGTACAATCCATTACCTATTCATCGCAAGCACTTTTTAAATTTTTTTTTAATTTTTATTTTATTATTTTCTGTGTGTTCGTACCATCAAATTGGATCTGACTGGTACAGGAGGAAATGGCCCCTTCTCCGGCAGAGCATCAGGTGGATTCGAACCACATATCTCTGGGATTGCAATGCAGCTTCTTTCCAGTAGGCCACCAGAGCTCCCCGCAAGAACATTTTTTAAGAATCATAAACGATGCCTATGCCCATGGGCTTCGCCTGATGGTCTACACAGGAATCAGATTGGCTACATTTGTGGGGGGAAATCATTGGAGAAGATGAATATTAGCTGTGAAAACTAGTCCAGTTGCTGATTGTGGAACAGACCATCAACCACTCATATGCAAGTTCAAACTGAAGCTATAGAAAATAAAATTAAATCCACAAGAACCAAAGTTTGACCTTGAGTCTATCCCTTCTCAATTTAAAGACCATTGTGGGAACAGGTTTGAAGACTTGAGAACGAATGTGTGAAGACAAGATGAACTGTGGACTGATATAAAGAAGATCATTCATAAAGAAAGCAAAAATTCACTGCAAAGACAGAGAAGAAAGAAAAGACCATGATGGATATCAGAAAAGACTCTGAGTATTGCACTACAATGCCAAGAAGCCAAAGCAAAGGAAAGAAATCAAGACATTAAGAAGCTGAACAGGAGATTTCAAAAGGCAAATCAAATCAAAGACAAAGACAAATCAAACTATCATAATACTATAAATGTGCAAGGAGCTGGAGTTGGAAAATCAAGAGTTGAACTCTTTCGGTTTTACTTAAGCTGAAGTTGTTGTTGTTATTGTTGTTGTTTTGTACCATTTAGTCACTTGCGAATCATAGTGACCCTATGTACAAGAGCCCCAAATCCTGCTCTATCCTGTGCCAACCTCCCTGTCTCTGACACACCTACTTCCATTACCCCAATCACTGAATCGATCCATCTCATTGAGGATCTTCCTCTCTTTGCCATCCCTTCACCCTCCCAAACCTGATGTCCCTCTCCAAGGACTGGTCCCTTCTTGCAACATGCCCCAAATATGCCAGACAGAGCTTTAGATTCCTTGCCTCCAAGGAGCAGAGCAGCCCGGTTTCACACTTTCCAGGACAAACTTGTTTGTTCTCCTAGCAGTCCATGGTATATTCACATTCTTCCCCAGCACTACAGCTCAAAGACATCCATTTTCTTTCTATTATCCCTAGTCACAGTCCAGCTTTCTGATGCATAGCACATAATTGCGAAGACTATGGCCTATATGAAGAACACCTTTGTCTTCAGCCTGATGTCCTTGCTCTTCAACACTCTCAAGAGGTCTCTGGCAGCTGACTTTCCCAATGCAATCTGTCTCTTGACTTCCTGGCTTCTTGTACAAAGAGTGCTGATTGTGGAGCCAAGCAAACTAAAACTGTTAACAATCTCAATCTCTTCACCATCCTTCATGATTCTGCCAATAGGCCCAGTGTTGAGAATCTTTGTTTTCTTGATACTGAGCTTCTATTAATTTTGAAGGCTGCAGTCGTTGACCTTCTGCAGCAAATGACTTAGGTCTGCCTCAGTTTCAGCAAGCAGGGTTGTGTCATCTGCATAATGTAGGCTGATGAATCTTCCTCCAATCCTGATGCCACATTTTTCCTTGTACAGGAGTACACAGAGGCACTATTCCAAAAAGAATTGGCCAACACAGAAGAATTTTATGGAGCAAGATATGATCAAGAGCCTATAGTGATGAAGGAGGAAGTTCAAACTTCTCTGAAGAAATTGGCAAAAAACAAGGCCCAGAGAATTGATGGAATACCAACTTACATATTTCAGCAAACATATACTGCCCTGAACATGCTCACCGGGTTATGCCAAGAAATCTGGAGCACAACTAACTTGCTAATTGACTATAAGTGGTCTTTATTCCATTAAAACAAAAAAAAAAGAGTGACCCAACAGATTGTGGAAATTTTCAAACAATATCACCAATATCACATGCAAGCAAGATCCTGCTAAACATTATCCAGAAACAACTGTAACAGTACATAAGCAGAGAAACACTAAATGTGCAGGCTAGTTTTACAATAGGTTATTGCACTAGGGATAAAATACCTGATGTTATATGGATCTTGGCTGAAAGCAGAGAATACCAAAGGAATGTCAATATGTGTTTAATTGACTATGCAAAGGCCTGTATGGATCACAACAAATTGTGGCTAACCTTGAGAACTGGAACCCCAGAACACTTACTTTTTCTCATGTGAAATCTGTACTTGGGCCAGGAAACAGCACTCAGAACAGAGCAAGGAAAAACTGCATGGTTCAAAATCAGGAAAGGTGTGCATCACGGATGCGTTCTTTCTGCATACCTTTCCAATCTATATGCAGGTTTCGGAGCTAATCTACAGAGAGTCTCTATGAATCGCAGGTAACGCGATGACACATAACAACAACAACAACATGTATCTGTTACAAAGGCTTGATATTTATTACATAAACAATACTGACTTTAATACTCTCATTATTTAGGTGAGGTACATAACTGCCTCCCTTGGGCTTTAAAATACCATAGATGTGGATCTACCAGAATTCCAGGCCAAATGGTATGTGATATGCATATATATTTTCCTTTGCTTGCATACATTCCAGTCATTCTTGCTGAGAATGTTCCTGAGGAGCTTGTTCCTGAGGAGAAATTGTAGAGTCAGTCAACAAGATAGCATAATGTAGCCTTCACCACAATAATACATAGACAAGGAGATGAAACGTGATTCTTGCCAGTTGTATATCATGTTGTTATTGTTATGTAGTTGGTATGTGCCATCCAGTTGCCTGAGGCCAATAATGACCCTTTATACTGCAGCTCTGATGCCTTTGAATTGTGGAGTTGGAGACAAGTGCTAAATATATATACCATGAACTGCCAAAGAAAGACAAATCTGCCTTAGAGGAATTGTTACAAGTGATCCTTAGCAGTAAGGATGGTGAAACTTTCGCTCTGTACTTTGAGTACTTTGTCAGAAGGGACATCATAAAGGTCAATAAAAGAGAGGAAGACCTTCAATGAGATGAATTCACCAGTGGCTACAATGGACTTGAGTATAATGGAGAGTGTAATGCAGTATAGAACAAGGTTCAAATATATTGTTCTAAGGGTAGCGACAAGTAATAGGGAACTCAATGACACCTAACTATAACATATATCTGTAAAGCTGCGCAATGATAGAGTAGGCCAAAGATAGTTGATGTGTTTGAATTATAGTGGTGGCAAGGAAAGTTGACTACCATGTCAGATGAAAATACAGATCTGTCCAGGAAATTAAACAGCCAGAATGCTTTTTATGAGATAAAATGGTGAGATTTTATCTCACCTACTTTAGACGTTTTATTCAGAGGGACCAGTTCCTAAGTACATCAAACTTGGTGAAGTAAACAACAACAACAACAACAACAGCAAAAATGATGAAGACTCTCAATGACATGTAATGACACAGTTGCTACAAATTTGAACTCAAACATAACAATGATTTTTTTATTATTATTATTTTATACTGGTTTATTTACAAAGTTTGAATACATTGTTTTTGATACCGGATCTTTCCTATTTACTACACACACCACACTCATCAAATCGTATGACCTTCTGATTAACCCTCCTCCCTGCCCATCCTCACCCTTCTACATCCACCGCCCCTCCCCCTTGGATCCTTATACTCATTTTACAATAATGGTTTTATACAGTATTTGTCCTTGTGGGAGTGAGTTAGTTCACTCAGCATAATGCTTTCCAGTCCATCCCAAGTTAAGTAGTTATTTACAAAATCATTGCTCCTGCATCCTGCATAGTATATTATTGTGTGAATGTACCATAATGTCTCAATCCATTTGATTGTGGTTGGATAGCTGGACTGTTTCCATATTCTTGCAATAGTGAATAACAATTTTATGCACATTGATGTAGAAGTCTCTGTGCCTCAGTTCTCATTTTCTCAGGTCATATGGAATTTCTATGTTCAGCTTTTTGAGGAAGTGCCAAACTGCCATCCAGAGTGGTTGTACCATTTTACAATCCCACCAACAATGTGTAAGAGTTCCTATCTTGCCACGTCCTCTCCAACAATACATACCACAGCTAAGTCAGTTCTCAGGGGACAGTTGATAACAATAGGCACACACATAAAAAAAAAGAGAGAATAAAATTTAATGATCTAACTCAACACCTTCATCAAGTATAAAAAGAACAACAGTATAAACCTGTAGCCTCTAGAAGAAAAGAAATTGGAAGGGCAAGAACTGAAATCAATGAGATTTTTTAAAAAGGGAAAACAATTGAAACCATCAATAAGACCAGAAGCTGGTTTTTCGAAAGGGTAAATGCAATTTACAAACCTCTGGAAAACCAACCAAAAGAAAAAAAGGGAAGACACAGAAAACTTGGTTAAGAAATCATAGAAATGATGTTGAGAGCCAAACAGGACCAGGCAGTTGGTTAAGTGCCCCACACCCATGAGTTGCTTTAAGTCAGGATGACACCTAGCAAAAACAATAGTATGCAGTCATCAAGTATATTTTTCCCACTATAATTACATCTGGAGTGATAGTTTCCTATTGGACAAACAATTCATTCAGATATTCTTCTGCTATTTGAACTTGCATAATAAAAATATGAAGAGCTGAATTAAAACCTCATAGCTAAGTATTGCACCAAAGAGTACTTCTCACATCTAGAAGACAATTTATGCATCCTGAGAAATGTTATTATTTGGGTTGGTAGCACTCAGCATGGTAGCTCATACTATCATTCCCACATGTGGGTAGAGCAGTGAGAAAGCCACCTTCTTCTGCGCAGAGCTTCCTGGCTCCATCCACTGAAGTACATCACCTAATTTCTTTGCCGTGTGGCTCTGTCCATCCTTGTAACTCCCTGAAGCTCCCTTCACTTATTAGTCAAGGCAGGTGCCCTCCTACCCATCCTATAGCAGGCATCTAAGCCCCTGGCAGGCACCCTTCCTGATGGAGTGAGTTTTGGGAAATCCATTATCACTCTGGTTGGTGGGTGACATCAACCCTAATGAAACCACTGGCTTGGTTCCTTGTCTCCAAGGAACAATCTAGCTGTACCTTTCACACAAATTTTTGTCCTTTTGAAAGTCCATGGGATATTAAGCACTCTTGTAAATGAGGAGATCAATATTGTTATTATATTATTCTTTCAAAACTTAGGTATGTGAAATAAGATGTATTTAAATATGATATTGCAATATAAAAAAAACATGGAATATTTGCAAATTTGTGGTTTTCTATTTTGAAATGCCTTTAAAATTGTAGTATGTTTTTAATTCTTTTTAAATATACTTCTGTAATCTTGGATTAATAATTTTTACATCCCCTCAAAAAACTCCACCACTTCAAATTAAAAGAAAGTATTTAAACAAAATAATGTGAATTTTTATATTTAGAATATAATTTGTTCAGAAGTACACAAAGCCAAAATTTATAACTTGATCAACTATTACAAAATACAAAAGAAATGGTGATTAAGTAACTTTTTTGGTTAAAAAACAGAGCATTACCAAGACCATGAATTACTACTCTTTATGCTCAATGATGAATGTTAGACCCCTGAAGTAAGCACTTTCCTGGCTATTTTAATGTAAACTTGTCACTGTCTATTCACCGGCAACGAACAGCGATACCCTGATTCGGGTAAGCACGATGGAGACACACCACTCAGAGCCATTCAGAGAGTTGATCTAGCTCAATTTTATTGGGGGCTGCAACACACTTATTATAGATGAACAAGAAGACAGGATAGGGTGGGATTGCAGACATGGGGCATGCAGATTGGATAGGACACCCTTAGCCTCGAGCCGACTACTCCCAGCTCAACAGATGCAGTAGCCATCTTCCCAAGTGGCGAGCTTTCTCAGGCTGGTACGGCCAAACACAGGAGAGCTTTCTCTACCCCGTATTAAAGGCCATTGGGAGGCTTGCATTTATCCAGAGCTTAGGCGATATGTCCTGGCCAGAGGTTCCACCTTCCTCCCCAACATTCCCCAACATAAACTGTTTACTTTGTAGTTATTTTAGTGATAATTAAGTCTTGAGTTGTGTTATAGTTTTACCTTTTATTGGACTTCAAAGAAATAATATTAAACAGTACATTTTTTGCATTGTATATCTTCTTCAAATTGTCTTTATCTATGTAAGGATTCATTGTAGCATGGTGTGTAATATATCAACTGTTAAAAGAAATGTTGACAATTGAATATACCAGTCATTGTGAGGGTGAGAAATAAGCATTCTTGTAAATATTTATACCCTTGGAAAGCCCATGCGGGGTCACTATACGTCAGAACTGAGTCAATCAATGGCAGGATTTTTGCTTATAAATCCATGTAGCAGTAATGACCACATTTTCAGTGATGTCCTGTACTGTATTCTTTCCTAATTCTACAGTATTTTTTATCTATACTAATAGACACGTATCAACTAACAGATACAGCCCTGGACACACTCAAAAGTCTATGCCAAGAAATTTGGAGGAGAGCTGCCTGGCTGACTGATTGAAAAAAAAAAATCTGTATTCGTCACATTCCAAAGGAAGGTGACCCAACAAAAAGTGGAAATTATTAAACAATATCATTAATATCACAGGCAAGCAAAATAATGCTGAATATCTTTTAAAATGGCCATCAGAGTACATTCCCAGGAAACTTACAAGAAACTTAAGTGGAGTTTAGAAGAGGCCATGGAACCAAGGATATCATTATGATGTCAGTGTTGCCTGGCTTAAACAGAGAAAACTAGAAGAATGTTTAATTTACTATGTGAAAGAATTTGATTGTGTGGATGACAACAAACGGTGGCTAAAATTGAGAAGAATAGGGATTCTGGAACACTCAATTGTGTTCATATGAAATGTATACCTAGATCAAGAAACTATTGTCCAGATGGAGGAAGGGAACTTTGTTGTTATGTGCCATCGAGTCATTTGCGACTCATAGCGACCCTGTGCACAACACCCCTAAACCCTGCTCTATCCTGCGCCAACCGCAC
>NW_006400049.1:2814447-2816166 GCF_000299155.1 Elephantulus edwardii | reverse complement strand
TTCTTTGGAATGGGAACAAATATAGATCTCTTCCAGTCAGATAGCCAAGTGGTTGTTCTCCAGATTTCTTGGCACAACTTGGTGAGCACATCCAGGGACATTGCACAATTTAAAATAAGAAATAGAATGTGTCAGAGAGGTATCCTCTGTCCATACCTATTCAATTTGTATGCTGAGCAAATAATTCACGAAGCTGGGCTTTATGAAGACGAATGTAGCATCAGTATCAGAAAAAGACTTAGCAATGATTTGCATTATGTATATGGAATAACCTTGCTGTACAGCCTTCAGTATGGATTATATGTCAGCATCAAAAAACCAAACGTCCTCACTACTGGGCCAATAAGTAACATTATGATAGATGGAGAATGGGCTAAAGTTGTCAGTCATTTTATCTTGCTTATATCAACAATCAACACTTTGGTACATGCAGTCTGGAGATCAGGAGACTCATGGAATTGGGCAAGTCTGCTCTTAGGGATGTCTCCAAAATACTGAAGAGCAATGATATGAGTTTGCAGACTCAGATACACCTGATTCAGACCATGTTCAATCATTTGCTATGCTGCTGAAAGCTGGATAATGAATAAGGAGGACAGAGAAAAGAATTGATACCTTTGAATTTCGGTGTTAATGATACTGAATATCCCATGGACTATCAAAAGAGCAAATACATGTGTCTTGAAAAAAATTACATGCCGAGTGCTCCTGGGAGACACCTTGGTGAAGCTTCATCTTTCATATTTTGGACATGTCGTTGTGTACTGTTGAAACAAACTGACTCATATCAGACCCTCCACTCTTTTTTCATGCATATCTTCTTCTTATACAGCAACTGGCAGTTTCAAACGTTTGCATTGACAGAGAAATTCCTTACCATTAAATCACTAGGAGAGGCTATTCTTTGGAAAGGTACAATGTACTTGGAAAAGTAGAAGATGAGCAAAAGATAGGAAGATATTCAGCAAGATGAATTGTTGCATTGACTATAGCAATGGACTCAAGTGAGTCAGAGACAATGGGAATGACACCTGATAGGACAGGGTTCAGGTCTATTGTTGACAGGTCAATATGAATTGTACTCAATTCTTGTGCACCTCACAGAAACAAGAATGATTACAATTAGGTATCTATGATGATTTAGTAGTCAAGAGTTGTACTGCCATGGTTTGAATTCACCAACTGCTCCTCAGGAGAAAGATGGTCAATCTTCTTGTGCCTTTAGTCACAAATATTTGAGCTTTTTCTAATTTGAGGTATCTATAAATAATACACATTTTAATCTCTATCTTAGTGTACATGTACACACTTATCTCTTGCATATATATGTAGAAATAGAATATCTACCATACTGTGTATGTGTATGTTTAAGTTTAAAGTTGTTGCTAGATACTAACAAATACTAAGTTATTAGTACAAGTTAGAGCCAGAACAATAGATTTGAAATGAGTCCTATTCTGTACATTCTTACAATCTCTGACACACCTGAGACTATTGGTGCTATTACTGTCAATCCATCTAGTTGAGGGTCAATCCACCTTGTCAAGGTCTTCCTCTCTTTGGTTGTCCCTCCACTTTTCCAAGTATGATGTCCTTTTCCAAGGAATAACCTCTTCTAGCAACATGACAAAAGTATGTAAAATGAACCTTTGCCTTCAAGGAGCACTCTTGACTGCAGCTTCTTTGAGACATATCTGTTCTTTCATCAGTCTATGAAGT
>NW_006400049.1:2807228-2813142 GCF_000299155.1 Elephantulus edwardii | reverse complement strand
TCTCGGATAATTTGTTCAGCATACAGGCTGAAAAGGTATGGAGACAGGACATATCCCTGGTGTACACCCTTCCCAATTTTGAACCATGCAGTGTTTCCTTGCTCTGTTCTGATGACTGCCTCATGGTCCAAGTATAGGTTTCTCATTAGCACGATCAAATGTCCTGGGATTCCCATTCTTCTCAGAGTCAGCCACAGTTTATTATGATCCACAGAGTCAAACGCCTTTGCATAATCAATGAAACACAGATGGACATTCCTCTGGTATTTCCTGCTTTCAGCTATGATCCATTTAACATTAACTACAATATCCCTAGTACTATGACCCCTTATAATCCCAACCTGGGCTTATGGCAATTCTCTTCTGTTGTGCTGTTCCAGTCTTTTTTGGATGATCTTCATCAGAATCTTACTTGCATGTGACATAAGTTATTTTGTTCTATAATTTCCACACTCTGTTGGGTCACCCTTCTTTGGAATGGGAACACATATCGATCTCTTCCAGTCAGTTGGCCAGGTGGCCATCTGCATACAGAATATCATTGATGGGGTTTCCTCTAATCCTGATGTCACATTCTCCTTCATAGAGTCTATCTCCTCAAATGTTTTTCTCAGCACACAGATTGAATAGGTAAGAAAGGATACAGCCCTGACACACACCTTTCTTAATTTAAACCAAGCAGTGTTCCCTTATTCTATTTAAATAGTAGTTTCTTGGTCTAGGTATAGAATTTGCATAAGCACAATTAAATGTTCTAGGATTCCCATTAATCTCAATTTTAGTCATAATTTTCTATGTTCCACACTGTCAAATGTCTTTTAATTTTCAATAAAGCAACAACAAATGTTCTTCTGGTATCCTCTGCTTTAGCCAGGCTCCATCTGACAATAGCAATGATGCTCCTGGTTCCATAGTCTCCTCTAAATCTTATTTAAACTCCTGCTAGGCAGTTTCCTGCCAATGTACTGTTCCAGTCATATATTCCTTGTGTGTAGTGTTAATGATATTCTTAATTTCCACACCACATTCTTTTGGATCATCTTTTTTAGGAATAGGAACAAATATTAATCTCTTTCAGTCAGTGGGCCAGGCAACTGTCCTCCAAATTTTCTGGCATAGACTGGTGAGCACATCCATGAGCATATCTGTTAGGTGAAAAATGTCAATTGGTATCCCATCAATCCCTGCACCTTATGTTTTTCCAGTGTCTTCAGGGCGGCTTGAAGGGTTTTTCCCCCCTTACAATTGGCTATTGTTCTTATGGTGCTTCCTAAAATTTTTCAGTCTTGACCAATTCTTTTGGTACAGTGATTCTGTGTATTCCTAACATCTTTTTAAAACTATATCTTGAATAATTTAAGATTTCACCATGACATCTTACAATATTGCAATTTGAGGCAGGGGTTGATTCATTTGCCTCTAATAATATTATCTCAGATTGTTGCTGTTATGTGCTGTTAATTTGGATTTGACTTGTAGCTGACCACCTAGAAGGTTTTCAGAGGCTCTAAATTGCATGGGTGAAAATTGTCTATGTTTCTTCTGTGGAGAAAATTGTGGATTTAAGCAACTTGCCTTTGGATTAGGTGTATATCTCCTTTCTCTAAGCTGTCAAGGCTTCTTATGAATTATATTATTGTTATGTGCCATCGAGTTAGAACCAACCCATAGTTATCCTTCCAGTGGGCTATCAGAGGGCCTTCTATTAGTATGATGCATTTGTCCAAATTCATGAAGACAACCTCCTTCCCATCCCAGCACACTGCCATGAGTTGTTTTGACTCATGGCAACCCTTCATTGTGTTTGTGGGGCTACAACGACAGAATGAAGGTGACTGCTTCATCTTTTCCCCATAGAAAAGCTGGTGGCTTTGAACCACTGACCTTTAAATGAGCAGCCCAACAATTAAAATAGTCATCCTACCAGTTCTTCTTATAAAATATATTGTTGTTGTTGTATACTGTAGAGTCAGAACAGACCCATATCTGCCTCTCTGGCAGGATTTCAGAGGCAGTTTCTAGCAGGGAATGAGATTGGCCATTCTTCTCCCATGGAGCAGCTGGTGGCCTCAAAACATGTGCCTTCAGGTTTGCAGCACAGCTTTTTGCCACTAGGGCACCAGAGCTCCCTATAGAATTGATTGTTGTGGTTGTTGTTATGTGCTATCAGGTCGTGCTATCAGGTCGCTTGTGACTCATAGTGACCCTATGTATAACAGCCCTAAATTCTGCTCTGTCTTGTGCCAATCTTATTGTCTATGACATGCCTGCCCTCATTACCCCATCACTAACTCAATCCATCTCATCAAGGGTTTTTCTCAGATTTTTTTTTTCTTCAAAAAACTACACTGAAAGATACATACTACACAGACTACAGTCTTCAATATGGGTTGCATCTCAATATTAAGAAAACAACGATTCTAACCACTAGACAAATTGACGGCATTGTGATAGATGGAGAAGAGACTGAGAGTGCTAAAAATTTCATTTGCCAAGAGAATAAACATATCTGTCCTGGAGAGTGTGAAACCAGATTACTTCTTGGAGGTAAGGATTTTGAAACTCCATTTCAAATATTTTGCCAGGAGGAACCAGTGCTTCGAGAAGGATGCTTAGAAGGATAGAAGGTCAGTGCAGGAGAGGAATACCCTGCATGAGATGAATTGGTATGGTTAGTGACTATGACAATGGTGGGATGTGTGTCAGAGATGGTGAGGTTGGTTCAGGATAGGGCATGTTTCAGAGTTATTGTTCATAGGGTCACTATGTGTCATAGTCGACTCAATATTACACCAAAGTTCATATATTACTCAGATTTCCTTAGTTTAGTTTTAATTTTTAACTTTAACTTTATTTCCTCTTCTCTCTGCCCTTCTGACCTCTTCTTTTCCAGGAAATCACATTACACTTAGTTTTCCTATCTCAATAGGTTCGTTCAGGCTAGACAATTTCACAAATTTTGTTTCAATGGTCTTGTCAATCTTGAGGAGCACTTATGAGGTATTTTGCAGGGTGTGTCTCTTGGAGTTGGTCTTTTAAAATTATTATTCTTCAAGCATTTTCTCATATGTGAATGATCTGGATTTGAGTCTTTGGGAGGAGTAGTACAAAGATATGAGTGTCATTCTTATCACATTAAATGTGTACATTACATTAAATGTGTACATGCTTCCCACAACAAAACAGTATGATGTTTACCTTGATCACCTGATTGAAATAGTGTATTTAAGATTATTTTCACTGTCATACTTTATAAGATCTCTTCTCCTTTCCTATAGTGCCCCTTTGAAGAAAGTCACAATGTGCAGCCCCCCCACCAAGCAGAAGAGTTATGTTCCTCTTTTTTGATCAAAGAATACCTACATAAATTATTTTGAAATCTGGATCATAGGAGTAATTGGTCACTTTTTAAAATTTACAAAGGATTAAATAGATATATCAGTGTGAGCTTATACTTTGGTTTATAATGCAAGAGTGCTTTCTTTTGTTGTTCAAATTGTGCCAGTTTCGGAAACTGGTAGCTTTTTTTGTTGCCTCCTGTGTGCCTTTGATATGCCCCCATTCCCATCAGTGTAGATATTACTTAGAACATTTTTTTTGAGCACTCATAGAAAATGTGACAGTCTTAAAGAGACTTTAGGGGAGAATCAAGGAGGAAAAAAAAAATAAAACACAAGACCCAGGAGGAAATTTGAAAGTCACTATGAAATTTCAGATTTTGTATAAATGGAAAGTGAGGAAACACATAGTCATCTTAAAAATTATCCAATAGATTCTAGTCATCAGAACTGGTACTGCTGAGTCTAGGGTATAGGGAAATGGAAAATAATTTGAGTTTTCTGTTTAATGGGTAGCTTGTGATATACCTGAACTGTGAAGGCAATCTCTAAATGTTTTCACAAATTAAACAACAACAAAAAAGATTTTATTTCCTTCTAATTTTTTGTCAATGAGGTTAAAGAAGTTTGTAGAAAATATATTACTGGCTTTTTACCATATTAACTCACTAGTAAAATATTGACTCTAGAATAGTCACCAACCTCTTATTCTATCTCTGCATGATGGTCCTGTGAATACACAAAAGCAAATTCAAGGATTTCAGGAAGCAAAGAACATTAGTTATTTTTATGTAATAAACATGAGTATATCCAAATTCTGTAGGAATGCCTTTCTTTCTCTACTGCTTCTTCTCTTTGTAAACGTCTAATCATAATAAACAGTGACGTGCACGGAATAGGATGCAGAGCACAGCTTGCTCCCAAGAAATCATTTGTGAAGTGTGCTTTTCTTTTAAGTTACAAAGAACAAACACACTGCTAACTTTTATAACCTAACCCACTATTGCTGGTAAACACAAATCACTGACCAAGAGAGAGGTGCTGTGGACTTCTTTTTTCTCCCCCTCTGGATTTTGATCAATGTGTTCTGCGTGCTGTTCGGAGCCTTCAGCTGGCACCAATCTATTCTCACTGTTGTGTCTCTGACCTTGGATTATCACCTGTATTTGGTTCAAGTAATGAGATTCTCAGGTGGAATCACACATTCATCGCTCCCTAGAATTTATGAGACATCAGGGACAAAGTTATGTTATTACCAGTCAAGGCAGGATTCCTTACTCTCCAGATCTCCCTCGTTTTGCTTTTAGCATAGCCATTTCAGCCTCTTGCTTCTGACTTGGAAAGCAGAATACTTGTATACCTAGGGTTTCTTAACTCCTAAAATGTCTCTCACAAATCCTAGGTCTTTACATTTTTCCTTTGGAAAAGTTATTTTGTCTATACTTGGAACAGAAGCATTTCTGTGCATTTCATTGATCCCTTTAATACAATCCTATGAACTTGATTTTATTTTCTTCTCAGTATAAACACATTACAGATAGAATCAGGAGAGGAATAGGAGCCTTCTCAGCACACACAGTAATATCGAACTAACAATCTGGTAGTGATGGAAAAAAGAATGCTTATACTGGAGGTGCTTTTTGCACATTAGCATCATCACCCCTTATTATTATCTGGTTGATTCTAGTTCATGGTGATCACCGCTATAAACCAAAGAGTTTCCAATTCCTGACTTCTCAAAAGTAAATTGCTCGGACCTTATACCAGGGTGCTTTAGGGTTAACTGGAGCCACAGGTCTTTTAGTTAGTTGATGGACATGCTAATAATGTCTTTTATGGCCTGTTGTGTTAAGTGTCGTCGAGTCATAGATGACTCTCATAGTGACCCTATGAATGAAAGCCCTGAACATTTGTATAACTTTCCTCCTTTTTCCAGGTTCATAGGCTTTCCAGAGGCAAGCTATTTTAGAATTGGATGCCACTTCTGCTTCCAAGCTTGTTTTAATAAGGGAGCTCCACCAAAAGCTGTCAGTCATGGGTAATCATTCTCACATTTGACACATCAGTGTCACAGTGTTTAACATCACAGCAGCCACGAGGTACCTCTGTACAACAAATAGGCCAGTGCTATGCCACTGGTATTGTTTGACTTGTTGTTTGTTTGTTGTTATGTGCCATCGAGTTGCTTGTGACTCCTAAGTGACCCTATGTACAAGAGCTCTAAATGCTCTTCTATCCTGTGCCAACCTAGCCATCTCAAATGCAATTATTCCCATCACTCCAGTCACAGAACCGATCCATCTCATCAAACGTCTTCCTCTCCTTCGCCGACCCTCCACTCTGCCAAACATGATGTCCTTCTCCAAGGACCAGTCCCTCCTTGCAACATACCCAAAGTATGTCAGATGAAGCTTCAGAATCCTTGGCTCCAAGGAGCATTCTGGCTTTACCCTCTCCAGGACAAACCTGTTTGTTCTTCTAGCAGTCCATGGTATATTCAACACTCTTCTCCAGCACCACAGCTCAAAGGCAACAATTCTCTTTCTATCATCCCTATTCACTGTCCAACTCTCTGA
>NW_006400049.1:2804173-2806788 GCF_000299155.1 Elephantulus edwardii | reverse complement strand
TGACGAACCGCCTTCTCGATTTTGAACCATTTAGTGTCTCCTTGCTCTGTTCTGACAAATGCCTCTTGGTACAAGTGTAGGTTTTGCATTAGCACAATCAAATGTTCTGACAATTAAAACCAGGCCTGAGAGCCTAGACTCCGAACTTACAC
This sequence comes from Elephantulus edwardii, assembly GCF_000299155.1. Classification (NCBI taxonomy): domain Eukaryota; kingdom Metazoa; phylum Chordata; class Mammalia; order Macroscelidea; family Macroscelididae; genus Elephantulus; species Elephantulus edwardii. The sequence continues at coordinate 2,806,636 of NW_006400049.1, read as the reverse complement.
ATTTATTTACTTGTAATGTTTTTCCATTGACCAAAGAGACTAGCCCTGAATTTGTAGAAAATGATTTAAGTCTATTGTGAGTACTCTTGAAGGTTGGTTTCTATAGTCATGCATATCCAGAGTATTCCTTTCTCTAGAGTCTCTGCTTTGGTAGTATCCTTTCTTCTATTAGGAAATTGTCTCTTCAGCATTTCACAGAATAATATACTTCCTGCGAAGAGAAGAGATGATCTCTTGTTACTAGGTGGCTTCCAGTTGATTTTTGACATGTTGCAAGCTGAGTGGCAAAGTGGAATTGTCCCACAACTTTTTGTTTTGTTTTGCTACAATGCTTATGAAAGTGTATTGCCAGTTATTTCTTCCAAAGTTGTTGGTTAGGTTCAAACTACCAATCTTTCATTTAGCAGCTGAGTGTTTAAATATTATGCTACAAGAGTTCCTTTCCTGACTATGGAAAATCTAATATCACTCCCAGGAATTTTATTTCTAAATGAAGATGTTTTTGTTGTTGTTAGGTGTCATCGATTCGCCTGTTCCTCATAATAACCCTATATACAACAGACCTAAACCCTGCTTTATCCTTTCTCTCTCCAAACTCACTGTCTCTGATACACCTACTTCCATTACCTCAGTCACTGAGTCAAGCCATCTCATTGAGGGTCTTCCTCTCCTGTGCTGTCCTTCCACCCACCCTCCCAAGCATGACGTCCCTCTCCAAGGACTGATTTCACCTTGCAACACAGCCAAAGTTTGTCAGACAAAGCTTTAGAATCCTTGCCTCCAAAGAGCAGCCAAGTTTAAACCTCCCCAAGTTGAACTTGTACGTTCTCTTATCAGTTGATGATATATTCAATACTCTTCTCCAGAACCACAGCTCAAAGGCATCAGTTCTCCTTCTGTTATCCCTAGGCATTGTCCACCTCTCTGATGCAAGTGATTGCAAACACCGTGTCCTGTATTAGGTGCACCTTAGTCTCCAGACTGGCATCCTTGTTCTGCAGGATTTGGAGGAGGTCTCTGACAGCAGACTTTGCCAATACAATTAATCTTTTACTTTCCTGTCTGCTGGTAGCAAGAGTGTTCATTGTGGAGCCAAACAAACTAAAGCTGTTAACCATCTCAGTCTCTGCATCATCTATCATTTATGCTGCCAATTGGACCAGTGGTGAGAAGGAAGATATATTAAATAAAAATTTTAAGACCACATGTACAATAAATCAAAATGCTGTCTGCTATTAAGTAATCTTCACAAACTTTGGTGTGTTGTGTGTGTGTTATGTCAATTGTTGTGGCCACTGAATGTTTGAATGTCTTCCAATGTTAGGAGTGCATCAGTTATAATATTGAGCAATATTCTGTTATGATCTACAGAGTTATTGTTATTACCAGTTAGTTTTTGGTAGCAGATCACCAGGTTTTTCTTGCTAATTTCTACTATGGGTGGTGATATCGATTTTTGAGTGACTGGTTCATTGGTTTTGACACCAGCCATCCTTGTGGAACAAATTAACAATAGTTGTTGTATAATTATGTTCCTTATAAATCTGCCCTTACTGTAAATGGAAATCTTATTCATAGAGGATTTGCTAATTTAGTTAATATTTTTTACTTGGGATTTATTTCCATCTCTGTGAAGGTCAAAATATGTTGCAAAATCTTATAAACTATTATATGCTATTAATATTTATTACATATCATTAAATAATAAAAAAAAATTTGTTAATAAAAAAAAAAAGAATTGAATCAGCCTATTTGTTTTAGGGAACCTCTAACTAATGACTAGAAAAAGGGATTTGTTATTAGATGGGAGAGAGGATTTGCTTATCTCTCTCCAGGCTCAAAAATACTGTGGGTGCCATCACAAAACGTGAAACCCCAAGATGAATCCAAAGAGGCCACACTTTGATGACGATGAAGTTGCAGAATGGCTGAGTATGATGACACTGGAACAGCGTCAAACTTGGGACCATTACCAGAGACTAAAAATGCTGAGATACCTACATGGAGCCAGATAAAGAAATTAATAATTGGGGGAGGGGAAGTATTACAGAAAACAGAGAAACCAATATCTGCTGAAGATTTCTTTTTAGCTATGATTGCTGTTTGAAATCAGGTAGGAATGGCAGATAATACTAGCTATTGGGCATATATTTCTAATACTCCCTTGTTAAAAGTATTTCATTGGCTTTATAAAGTTTGGGGTAATATTATATCTGTCTAGTAGACATTTCAGGGGTATAGTTTTCATAGAGACACCAGTAACAACTTTAAGTTATCCTGATGTTTCTCTCTGTCAGTTATCTTCTTTATCTTTAAACTGAAACAATGCTGAGAAGAGCAAAGACCAGTTTTAGTTAATACCTCCCATGGAAGTGTCATTGATTGGTGCCTTGTTGGTTCTGCTCATCAGCATAGAAACACCAAAAATTTAAGTTAGTGTAAGGAAGGCAATGGATTTATAAC
>NW_006400049.1:2803213-2804073 GCF_000299155.1 Elephantulus edwardii | reverse complement strand
GAAAATTCCTTTATATAAAGTATATTTTAATGTAAATTTATTTCTAATGATCCTGTCTTTTTGATTTCTCTATTTTAAACCATGAACACTAACTTCTAAAATATACTTTCTCAGCTGGAAGTATATCTTATTACCTTAGACTTCAAAGCTAATAGAAATAGACATTGTGTTCTAATCTTTTCACAACCTGAAAAACAAGCTTAGGGGAAGAAGGGATACAATTATGTGTGGGAAGGTAAAAGCAAGGATAATAGTTTCTGGCACATTGTTAACTGAAAATGTGTGTGTGGGTGTTAAGACATCATCAGCCAAGAAGTAAATGTAAAAATCTTCATGTAAGGTGCTTCCTAAACATTTTTCTTCACCAAATGAATGTGGTGAGGATTTTTTTTTCTAGAATGATAAAACAGTAGTTAAAACTGATATTCCACATAACAGGATGAATCAAAAGATAGAAAGACAAAAAGCTACTAGATTATGCTTTATTTAAAGACAAAGCCATTTACTTCTTGCTATATGCTCACATTTGAGTTTTGCAGTAGACATTGCTAGTCACATGGAACGTTGTTGCACACACATGGTCACACATAAACCATCATAATGATTACTAACTTGCAGTGGCACCCAGTCAGATGCTTTGACTTTTATATGCAATGACTCTGTCCTATTTATTGAAGTAATCATTTATTTTACTATTTGCTCACTAGATATTAGTTATTACAACTCTAACTCCAGATATTTATCTTTCATCTTTCACTGAAATATAAACTTTTAATTTGTTGTTGTTGTTATGTGCCGTCGAGTCATTTGCGACTCATAGAGACCCTATGCACAATAGCCCTAAACCCTGCTCTATCCTG
>NW_006400049.1:2790325-2802558 GCF_000299155.1 Elephantulus edwardii | reverse complement strand
CAATCCTGATGCCACAATTCTCCTCATAGAGGCCCAGCCTCTCGGATTTTCTTTGGGCATTTTGGTAGCAGGAGTCAGTTCTTAGAAACGGAAATAATGATTGGAAATGCAGAGGGTTAGCAAAGGAGAGGAAAATCTTCAATGAAATGCATTGACACAGTGACTTTAGTGGCAGACCTGGGTATATTGGAGATGGTCAGGATGGCACAGGGTAGGGCAAGGTTCAGATCCTTTATTCTGTCACTATGAATTGTAGTCTACTTGCTAGCACTAATCAACAAAAATACAAAAGTTGTCACAGGCCCGGATGAATCCATGAAGCAAGAAATCTTTAGGATCTCATTATTAGATATATAGAAATATAGAGATATCGAAGTATCTAACCAAAATGAAACACAATTTTATCCTAGGAAAAAAGATATAATTACTCCGTGTGTTAGAAGTTCTTATTTAATCACAAATCACATGGTTTCCAATAAAGACTTTTTGCAAAAGGCAAGACTGTAATCACTCTCATTACAACACAGTGTCCCCATTGTGCTATTAAACAAGATGGTAATTAACATGCTCACAACTCTTAACTGTCAAGCATGAGAGCAATACTGTATGTGTTTCTGACCCAACTGCTTTCAGCATGGGATACAAGAATTAGAAATGTTGCCAAGAAATCAAACTTCTCCATCAAAACTGAGCTGACTCTGAACAGTAGTTCAGCAATTTCATGAAAACAAAGTTTCAACTAATTGCTACTTAGAAAATTTATTCAAAAGTTTCTCCTCTATACTTCCCCTATGGATTATGTGCAGGTGTTCTAACTGCTTGCCAAGAAAACAGTGTGAGGTATCCCAGGAAATAAGAGTTAAATGGCATCTTCTGTGGGCACACAAAAATAATGTATTACCTTTAAAATTAGTCATCAGGGTCATCTATTTTAATATTGTTTATTACTTTTATGTATAAGCATATAAAGCTCCCCATTTCTGAAAATTAAAAACAAATGTTATGGATCTCTTATGGCCTAGTGGCAAGAAGCTGCACTGCAATACCAAAGACGTGCAGTTCGAATCCACCAGATAATCTACTGGAGAAGGAGAGACAATCTCCTTCTGTACCAGTCAGATCTGATTTGATCGTACACACACACAAAAATAATAAAACTTGAAAATAAAATGTTACAGCACCAAGATAATAGACAGTGAAAAATTATTGGTATGAGCAAATGTGGTATAATCCAATCTTCCACAAAACTTTGATATCAAGATAGGCTGACCACAAAATTTACTAATTTACGTATCATCTCTAAACTGCAGGGTAGGCAGGGCACGAAGTTAAAATCCTTTTCTTTATTTATGTGCAAATAAAACATTTTATTAAAAGTGTGTCTTAAAACATTCATTAATTCCTTACAGAAAAATTCATTAATGAACAGGAAGAATGATGGTAAGAAAGATACACTTACATACTTAAAAGCAGTGCTTCAGTTAGTTTCCTACTGCTGCCACAACACATTACCAAAAACTTAGTGACTAGAAATAATGAGAGTTTTAAAACTAAATTCTAAATTTATTTACATAAAATTCATGCCTTTCAATTGTGGTGGTGCAAAGTGTATTGATTATACGGTGGACCACCAAGAGAACAAACAAATCTTAGAGGAAGTGCAAGCAGGGTGCTTCTTAGAGGCAAGAATGGTGAAATATATCTCATTCACTTTGGGTATATTTTCAGGAGCAATCTGTCTTTGGAGAGAGACATTATGTTGGGAAAGGCAGAGGATCAGTTAAATTGAGGAGGATCCTCAACAAGATGGGTTGAGAAATGATTACTCAAATGGACTTGAGTATGATAGAGATTGGGAGGATAGTGCAAGAAAGGGCATGGTCTGGATCTGTTGCTCACAAAGTCACTGTAAGCAACAAATTCTAAAGCCAGAGGTTTCAAAAGAACCTTGTGGAGCTGAATTTAAGATGCAGCATGGATAATTTCTTCAGGAAACTATAGGATAATTTGACCCTTATCTCTTCCAGATTCTAGAGGATGATAAAATTCCTGGGTTACATCACTCCAATCTTTGCTTCTATCTTCACAATGTATTCTACCTCGAATTCTAACTCTACTACTTCCCCACTTAATTAAGGCCCTCTTAATCTTGTAATAGCACAAAAAAAAATAAATACTTAGGAGTAAATTCAGCAAAAGGAGTGCTACATTTTTACATTGAAACGTGTACAAATACTCTTAAATAAATATTGCTGTTGTCAGTGGCACAAAGTCAGTTGTAACTCAAAGTAACCCTGTGTACAATAAAGGACATTGCTGTCCTGTGCTACCCTCGTGATGTTTGCTATTTTTTTAGCCTGTTGTTGCATTGTGTCAATCTCTGTATCTCACTGAGGGTCTTCATCTTTGTTTCTGATCCTCTCCTTTACCAAGCATGATGACTTTCTCCTAAGAACTAGTTCTCCTGATAACATGTTTGATGAATGTAAAAGACATTTAGCCAATGCTTATGACATTGCGAAGATATAAATTTGTCTTGGAAGAAGTATAACAAAAATGTTACTTGTTATTGATGTCATTGTTATGAGATTTCAGGTAGACTATGACTCTTAGTGGCCCTATAAATAATAAATCTGAACCCTGCCCTATGCTGTGCTATTCTCATAGTCTCTAATACAGTAGAGACTATTGTTAAAGTTACTGTGTCAGTCCACCTTGTTAAGAGTCTTCATCTGTTACACTAATATTAAGTATTATTCAGTTTTGGCCAATGCATAGAATCTGATGTATAACCAATTAAAATCTTACACAATCCTGCAACATCCCCACAATTTCCACTGTATTTAAATGCATTATTGTAGTCATGTCAATCTATATTATGTAAGGTTTTCCCCACTCTCTCTGACTCTCTTTCCCCTTCAAGGACTTGCCCTCCAATACATACCCAAAATGAGCAATATGAAATCTCACAATACCTGACACTCCAGGGTACATGGTTGCACTTCCTCCAAGATAAATTGTTCTTTTGGAACTCTATGGTGTATTCACTATTCTTTGAGAACACAAAAATGCAAAAGTATTAATTTTACTTCAGTCTTACTTATTCAGTTTAACTCTCAAAAGACTATCAAGCAATTTAAAATACCATAGCTTGGATAAAGTAGTCTTTTAAATGTCATTGTTCCTTTGCAGCATTTTAAAGAGGTTTATGAAAGCAGATTGGCCCAATGATTTCATGACTACTGCTTCCATCAGTGTTGACTGTGTATCTAAGTTAAATAAAATCTTTGACAATTACAGTTTTTTTCTCCATTTATTGTGATTCTACAATGCTATTTTCATTTATAAGGATTTTTGTTTTCTTTTTGTTGAGCAATATCCCACAGTTAAGGTTGTTGGTTTTGACCTTGATCAGTAAGTTCTTTGAGTCTTCACTTTTAGGAAGCAAGGTTGTGTTGTCTACATATTTCAGGTTGCCAAAAGATGAACTGCATGGGGAAAATCTGTTGTCAGGGGTCTCTCCAGTGTACTGAAAAACAATGATGTCAGTCTAGAAACTAAGGTGCACCTAATCAAGGCCATCATCTTCACAATTACTTACTATGAATCAGAGAGCTGGATTGTGACTAAGGATGACAGAAGAATCAAAGCCTTTGAAGTTAAGTTGCTGAACAGAAGATTTCAAAGGGTAGCTCAGGATGACAAAGCAAAGTATTATAATGAAACATGCAAAAAGCTGAAGTTGGAAAATCAAAGTGTTGCATTCACTTTGCATTTCTTAAGCTGAAGGAACTTAAGAACAAATTCAAATTTTGAGTTGCAATAGTTATGGATGCTATGGGCAGAATATTGAAAGAATCAAAAAGCATTAAAAGAAGCTGGAAGAAGTACACAAAGTCATTGTACTGAAAAGAACTTGATGACACAGAAGAATTTCATAAAACAACATATCATCAAGAGGCAGTGGTGACGAAGGAGGAAGTTCAATCTCCTCTGAAGGAATAGGCAAAAAACAAGGCCCCAGGAATTTATGGAATTCCAATTGGCATATTTCAACAAGCAGATACTGCCCTAGGCATGCTCACCAGGTTGTGACAAAAAATCTGGAGGACAGGTACCTGGCCAATTGACTTGAAAATATCTATATTTGTTTCCATTTTTTCTAAAAAGTGACCTAACAGAGTGTGTAAATTATCGAATATTACCACTAACACACACATAAGCAAAATCCTGCTGCAGATTATGAAAAATAAATAAATAAATAAATAGAATACTGGACCAGTATATTGACACATAACTACCAGAAATACATGCTGGGTTTAGAAGAGGCTGTGGCACTAGAGACATTATCATCAATGTAAGATGGATCCTGGCTGAAAGTAAAGAGTACCAGAGTCAGTGAGATTAACTCAGGGTATGGTAGGGTGGCTATGAGTCTCATGCAACACAACGCATAACAACAACAACATTCGGAATTTCATCACTAGGCTTTTCATCTTAGCTTGTCTTAGTGTGGAAGCTCTGTGAATGGAATTCATCAATCATCAACAGCTCTATTGGTATTTCCAGTATATATGGCATAATTTCCAACATCACAGCAATAAGCAAGCCACTATAGAACAAAAAACTGACAGAGGGCTAAGGGGAATTAAACCTATATGTAATTTATATTACAACAATTTCACTCCTAGATATTTAAGAGAAATAAAATATATGCACAAAAAATATATGCACAAAAATGCTAAAAATGAATAATAGATATTTTTTTCACTGATGCACAGTTTCCAGATATCCAGAAAACAATGTCCTACTGCTTAAGAGGAAAAACACCAGAATTACAGATTATACATAGTAGCATTTATGACTGTCAATATGTAAAACTGAACAAAAAAAATAGACACAAAATAACTTATACTAATCATTTGCTTGCATGAAGTTCAAGAACAGATAAAATTAATTCAGGAAAACAGAAATAAAAATATTACTGATGAATTGACTGGAAATATAGGCATAGTAACTTCTTGGGCTGACCAGTGTGTGAGAGATCTGAGCTGCAGAAACCGTTATTGTAATTAAGGTGTGGGATAAAGGCTGATCAAGTTGTGCAGAAACTTAATAATAAAAACTTAATGATTTAGTGCATTTCACCTTATGCAAATTGTATTTCCATTTTGAAAAAAGTGCCCATGTTCTGAAATTCAATCCTTGAGTTGTGTCCTGCCCTTTGTCTCTACTCTATCCTAAATATAAATCTGCTCTTTTATATGCAAATATTATTCTGATTTGACTGTTTCATATACTACTAATAGTAGATAGTTCTTCCTATACTATTTCACATTTGGGGCTTTCCCCTGCTCCCAAATTTATCAAAGAAACACCTGAAACTAGGTTTTTTATAGTTTGGGACTGCATTTTCAATCCAAGCTATAGAGCAAAAGTAAATATAGAGCAAAGTATAAGACTCCCAAACAGGAGATGACATAAATTCCACTTAAAAAGTGGAAACTTACTCATTTGCAAGTTGTCCATATGGGTAGGGGAGAAAGGCCAGGGCTGTGCAGCAGCAAAAGTTGTGGCCAGGTCATACAAGAAGAGAATCTCTCTATAAAAAAATTATAGAAATTATGTTATAGAAAATTAGAACATATTTCCTCTTTATGTCCTTTTATTGTGGACTTTTGACATACCAATAATAAAAATATAAATAAAACTTTTAATATAAATAATAAGAAATATATAATTAGGCAATAATATATTTCTTTTATAGAGTAAAATGGTTGGGGGGGAGGGACTGTATAATAGTGAAAGAACTTTTTTTTCCAAAGGAAAAAGTGAACTATGGAGGGTTGGGGACAAAGAGGAAAGTGTGTAACAATGAATGAATGGAAATCCAAGTTCTTTATAAACTTACAATAAAACCTCAATTTTTTTAAAAAAAGAAAACATTTCCTCCTTAAAAATCAAAACACGACTCTCTATAACTTGTTATATTTAAATTTAAGTATAGGGGAAATATCCTTTTTAAAAAAATCTCCAAAATCTTTATCCAAAACACAAATAGAATATAAAATATCACCAAAACTGCACAATACAAAGAGGATAAACTAGATGAATGGAGCTTTCTTAAAAGGAAATCCTATGTGCTTCAAAACATTATTTTCTCCAAAATAGTTTTTAAAATCCTATGATGTGTCCTTTCTCGATGCCTTTTCAATCTGTATGCAGAACAGATCATTCAGGAAGCTAAACTTGATGAAGAAGAAAGCGGCATTGGGATTGAAGGAAGACTCATCAACAGCCTGCATTATGCAGATGACACAACCTTGCTCACAGAAACTGAGATGGACTTGGAGCATTTGCTACAGAAAGTCAAGAACTATAGTCTTCAATACAGACTGCATCCTAACATCAGAAAACAGATATTCTCACCACCAGATCTGCTGACAGCATCATGATAGATGGAGAAGAGACTGAGGTTAACAGTTTCATCTTGCTTGGATGCACAATCAACATACTTATCACCAGTAGTCAGGAAATAAAAAAACGATTTGCTTCGGGAAAATTTTCCATCAGGGACCTCTCCAGAGTGCTAAGGTTAAACAATGTCAACCTCCCCCCCAAAAAAACAACAACAACAACAAAAAAACAATGTCAACCCCTTAGAGACTAAGATGTACCTGATGCATCCATGGTCTTCTCAATCACTTGCTATTCATCTGAAACACAAATGGATAATGATTAAGATGATAGAAGAAGAATAAATGTCTTTGAGTTGTGCTAGAGAAGAGTATTGAACATGCCATGGATAGCCAAGAGAACAAAGAATCTATGTTAGAAAGGATGAAACCAAGTTGCTCTTTGGAGTTAAGGATTGTGACATTTCATCATCTCACATACTTTGCGCATATTCTCAGAAGGGATCAATCTTTGGAGAAGGACATCATGCTTAGAAGTGTGGAGGGTCAGTGTAGGAGAGAAAGACACTGAATGAGATGGATTGACAAAAGTGACTGTGTAATAGAGGCACATATGTCAGAGACAATGAGGTTGGCTCAAAATAGGTCAGTGTTCAGAGTTGTTGTTCATACGGTTATTATGAGTCTTTGTCTACTCATTGGTATCTAAAGCTGTCACATAGGCTATGACCGAACCCTGTCCTATTTTGTGCCACACTCACAATCTGTGATCTGGTTAAGGGTCTCCCTTCTTCACAATTCTTCTGTCTCAAGCATGATGCTCTTCGTCAAGGAATAACCCCTTCTAGAAAGATGCCAAAGTATGTGAGACAAAGAATCACCATCCTTGCCTCCAAGGAGCACCGTGACTGCACCTTCTCCAAGACTATCTGTTCTTTGGATGTCCATACGATATTGAGTAATTTTCCAAAACCATGCTCAAAGATATCAACTTTTCTTCTAATATTGATTGTTCAGCTTTCAGATGCATAACAAGTGATTAAAAAGACTATGGTCTGAATCAGTAAAATTATCCTTTGTAGGTTAAAATCGTATAGACTGGGGAAAATACTTTGATAAAGACATATCTAAAAATAAGACCATAAGTTAAAATCAATAGAAAATTAAAACACTTTGACAAGAAAAATATAAACCATCCTCTTACAAAATAGGCAGAAGATATGAATAGAACTCTTCATCAAAGACTGCATACAGATAATTAACAAACACATGAAGAGAAGCTTAAGATCATTAGTTATTACTGGAATGTAAATCTAAACAATAGTAATATATAACCTCACTAAAACAGCAGTAAAGATCTATAAGTCAGTAAATAACAAATGCTCGTGAGAACATTAGAGATTAGAATTCTTATTAATTGCTGGTGAAAATATAAAATGTTGCACCCAATACGGAAAGCAGCCTGGAATTTCCTTAAAAAGTGAAAAACTGAAGTATCATTTGATTCAGTTATTCCACTCCTAAGTATGGTGGGCTTGTGGTAAGAACCTTTGTTGCAATCCAAAGATGCACGGTTCTAATCTACCAGGTGCTCTGAGGAAGAAGAATGGGCCATCTCCTCCTGTGCAATTTACTGTCTCTGAAAACCTGCTGGAAGTCAGCTATGGTTTGGTTCCAACTCTACAGAACACAACAAGTATATATTCTAAAGAAATAAATGCTTCAACAAGAACAGATGTGTGTGTGTGTGTGTGTGTGTGTGTGTACCTATACTTGTAGCATTATTCACAACAGAAAAGAGTTAGAAACAGCTAAAGTGTCTATCAATAAATGAATGTATAGAAAAATTATTGTACATTCATGAAATGAAGTACTATGCAATATTGAAAAACTAAAGAATTTGCAAAATATTGTATAACATGAATGAATCTAGAGAAGATTATACTTAGTGAAATGAGTCAGTTACAAAAAAACATAGAAATACAACTGTTCTGTAAGGCCATTACTACAAAAAGACACGGAAAGCTTTATATAGCCCCTGGTGGCCTAATGGTACGAAACTGCACTGCAATCCCAAAGGCAATCAGTTTGAATCCACCAGTTGCTCCTCAGGACCGTATAGATCACTAGAGGGACTGTATAACAATGAAAGAATTTTTCTTTACCTTTTCAAAGATGAGGGGGGGTGGTCAAGAAGAAAAGTACAATAATGAATGGATGTAAATCCAAAGTCTCTGTAAACTTGAATTAAAATTAATTTTTAAAAAGAGTAAAAAAATTTTAAAAAAAGGAATTTTTTTAAAAGCCAAGGAAAATTTTATACACAATAAGAATCATACTGGTATTATCAGAGAAGGGGAGGAGTATAACATTCATTCATAAATAACAAATACTCATTAAAATGAGTGCAAAAGAAAGCAATATGGAATAAATGGACAATCAGATACTGTGGGTATTGTAATAAACTATATGGAACAAAATGTTCGTAAGTAATTGGTTAACTAAACAATATGCTTTTTGAACTTTTGCTCAAATCGTAACAAAAGTTTAAAGAAAATCCTTTTGTCTAAAATAAAATGTTAGTAACACTCACTAAATTTCTTTTCTTACAACATTTCTTCGATGTGGAGGTGGGGAGCCCTGGCTGATGGGAATGATCACTAAGACCCACCAAGCAGAAGTAAGCTCTGGGCTCCCAGAAAAGAAAAAGAGAAAGAAAGTGGTCAAAGAGCCAGGGGTTCAGTAATCAGGTCTAAAAGAGGATTATGTCACTGAGGTTTACAGGTTTGTTGTTGTTGTTATGTGCCGTCGAGTCACTTGTGACTCATAGCGACCCTATGTACAACAGTCCTAAACTCCGCTCTGTCCTGTGCCAATCACACTGTCTCTGACACTCCCATCCCAATTATCCCAGTCACTGAATCAATCCACCTCATAGAGGGCCTTCCTCTCCTGCGCTGTCCCTCCACCCTCCCAAGCATGATGTCCCTCTCCAAGGACCGGTCTCTCCTCACAACATGTCCAAAGTATGGTAGACGGAGCCTCAGAATCCTTGCCTCCAAGGAGTCACCTGGTTTAACCCTTTCCAGGACAAATCTGTTTGTTTCCCTAGCAGTCCAAGGTATTCTCAGTACTCTTCTCCAGCACCACAGCTCAAAGGCATCAATTCTCCTTCTATCCTCCTTGGTCATTGTCCAACTCTCTGATGCATAACAAGTGATTGCAAAGACTGTATCAGATGCACCTTAGTCTCCAGAGAGACACCATTGCTCTTCAGTACTTTGGAGAGGTCCCTAACAGCAGACTTTCCCATGGCAATATGCCTTTTAATTTCCTGGCTGCTGGTGCCAAGACTGTTGACCATGGAGCCAAGAAAACTAAAGCTGTGTACAATCTCAGTCTCTTCACCATCCATCCTGATGCTGCCAATTGGTCCAGTGGTGAGAATCTTTGTCTTCTTGACATTGAGCCTCAATCCATATTGTAGACTGCAGTCCTTGACACTCTGCAGCAGGTGCTTCAGGTCCTCCTCAGTTTCAGCAAGCAGGGTTGTGTCATATGCATAATGCAGATTATTGAAAAATCGTCCACCAATCTTGACCCCACATTTCTACGCATAGAGCCCAGCCTCTCGGATAATCTGTTCTGCATATAGGTTGAAAAGGTATGGAGATAGGACGCATCCCTGGCCCACGCCCTTCCCAATTTTGAACCATGCAGTGTTCCCTTGCTTTGTTCTGACGACTGCCTCCTGGTCCAAGTATAAGTTTTGCATTAGAACGATCAAGTGTGCTGGGATTCCCATTCTTCTCAGAGTCAGCCATAGTTTGTTATGGTCTACACAAATACCTTTGCATAGTCAATGAAACACAGATAGACATTCCTCTGGTATTCCCTGCTTTCAGCCAAGATCCATCTAACATCAGCTACAATATCTCTAGTACCACGACCCCTTCTAAACCCAGCCTGGACTTCTGGTATTTCTCTGTTGATGTGCTGTTCCAGTCGTTTTTGGATAATCTTCAGTAAAATCTTGCTTGCATGTGAAATCAGTGAGATTGTTCTGTAGGTTTATAGGTAGGTATGTATATATACCAATAGGTATATCCCTCTGTAAGAATGTGGTCCAGGCACCTCTAGAGAAGAAAAAGAAACCTCATTTAGATCGTTTAGAACTCAAAACTGTGCTTCCAGCCAGGTAGGTAGAAGGGTTACTCAGTTCCAGGAAGCTCCAGGAAGCAGATGATTGATTTCACTGAGTGTCAGAGCACGGAAGGACAAAGAAGAGGAGGTCCCCTGTGCCACACAGACTAATGAGTAAAGACCTCTCTGAGTCCTAGACAAGCCAAAGAGCTAGGAAGAAGGTCAAAAACACAAGGAGAAACGCACTTATAATAGCATAGCCTTGTGGGTCCTGAGACCCTGGCTCTTTGATGCCAGGAATATGACCCTATCCTTGTGCTCTAAGGAGGGTGAGTGAGGAGCTGGTGGTCTTGGGGCAGAAACGGAAGCAGGGAAGCCCCAGGGAACACCAAGTCAAGGTAAAGAAGAAGAATAAAATACACCAGGAGGGGAACAAGGCCCTCATCCACTTCCAGGCCTTCAAATCCATGGGGAGCAGCCTTAGGAAAGAGGCTGATGGGGGAAAAAAGAAAAACAAAAACACAAAACCACACACAACAAGACAAAGTCAAGGTCCTGGAACACATTCCAGTAGGAGATAGGTCCAGAATCCCAGTGAATAAGAAAAGCAAGTCTGAGAAGCAGACAGAGCCGCCACACATGGAGAAATTGGCCCTGACGACGAAGAAAAGAGAGCCAGATATTGAGAGAACCTTATAAGGAGGAACCAGACCCGGACTTAGAGGTGGTGTTGGAAAGAAAGGCAACATGGATGAGGCACACATTGACAAGATGAGGAGAAAGACTTTGCAAGAAGAAATTGATCATGAATCGGGCAAGACAGGAGCTTTTGAAACTATAAAGTGGACAGAAATCAAGTTTGGTCAATGGAACACAGCTGGATTTGAAACCAAGAACAAGAAACTGAAGTTTCTCAAGCTGAAATGTGGCATTAGAAATCTTTCCCCCACACCCGGCAGCAGAACCTATAGCTGAACTACAACCATGAGCTGGAAGTATACCGTGGGGCCTCCCCAAACCCCATACAAAGTCTTCTACATTGACAGAAACTTTTCCAAGACCATCAAGTTGGAAGATTAAACTCTTAGGTCTTGCTGGAGAAAGGGAAAGAAAAGCCCAAACTGCTTTTCTTACTTATTTATGCAACTGAACATTGTCAGTTGTCTCATAGTAAACTACTGCAAAGATTACAGACAGTGAACTTGATGTACTTGAAGAAACATGTCGGGGTAGCTCCTGGTTTTAGGAGCCAAGAGAACATCGGAGTAGCAAAAAAAATCTAGACTTTTCTGTATTAAGCATTCCATCTTGGAAGATATCAGTGTATTCCAGTAATAGATGATGACATTTGTGAAGAGGCTTTGGTGGCACAGTTAACACACTTGACAGGTAATGGAGAGGTTGGAGGTTCTAGTGTGCACTGAGGTGCTGTGGAAGAAGGATCTGGTGATCTGTTGTTCGTTGTTGTTGTTGTTATGTGCCATCCAGTCGCTTGCAACTCACAGCGACCCTTTGTACAACAGCCCTAAACTCTGCTCTGTCCTGTGCCAATCGCACTGTCTCTGACACTCCCATCCTGATTATCCCAGTCACTGAATCAATCCACCTCATAGAGGGCCTTCCCCTCCTGCACCATCCCTCTATCCTCCCAAGCATGATGTCCCTCTCCAAGGA
>NW_006400049.1:2786067-2790185 GCF_000299155.1 Elephantulus edwardii | reverse complement strand
ACGAATCTGTTTGTTTTCCTAGCAGTCCATGGTATTCTCAATACTCTTCTCTAGCACCACAGCTCAAAGGCATCAATTCTCCTTCTGTCCTCTTTGGTCATTGTCCAACTCTCTGATGCATAACAAGTGATTGCGAAGACCATGGCCTGTATCAAAAGCACCTTACTCTCCAGAGAGACACCATTGCTCTTCAGTACTTCGGAGAGGTCCCTAACAGCAGACTTTCCTATTAAGACTTTCACATTAAGACAGACTAGAAAGAAAGATTGGTCATCTACTTCTGAAATAGCAGGCCTCTGAAAACCCTATGTACAACAGAACTGAAAACAGAACACCAAAAACCTGGTGATCTACTTCCATAAAAGGAGTCACTGAAAACCCCATGAAACACAGTTCTACCCTGTGATGTGAGGTCGTCCTGATTCACTGTCCATGCTGTTGTAAATGGTTTCACCTTGTCATTTCAGTATGGGCCAGACACCGTGTTTTCCTTGCACTACTTATTTACTTTTCATGGTTCTATGAAATAGGTGCTATTATTTCCGTCTTACAGATGAGAAAACCAGTTCAGGGAGGAATAAAATGGCTCAGGGTCACCAGTCAAAAAAACACAAAACATAAAACTGTTTATTCTAGGAGAAAAGTGCAACAATGAATGAATGGAAATCCAAAATCTCTGCAGATGGTCATTGAAATTAATAATTAAAGTGTTTATTCTATGTTTAATTTTCTTTATGTGTTTATTTTTCTTTATGTTCTCTTTAAAATGCTCCCTCTAGGATATCTTTTCCTTTAATATATTATTGGATTGCATACAAATACATACATAGTGTTTCATTAATATACATTGTTCTATATAATCATTCATATACATTGCATTTTATGTAATTACATTGATCTATGTCTTTTATCTCCTTGTCTTTTCAAGTCCCTTTTGCATCTTGCCTATACTTTTACCCCCTCATACACCCAATAACCTCTCCTAGTGATCATACATCCAATATCCTCTCTTATTCTAGTGATTTCCCCTGCTATACCTTCTCCTTCCCCCTCCTCCCCCTCCCTTTACTCTTTTGACCTTCTATGCACATCTTGTCCTGTTATCCTTTTATTTTCACTAAAGATGTCTTATACAATATTTATCCTTTTGTGACTGATTTATTTCATTCAACATACTACTCTCTAGACTCTCCCATGTTGTGCCATATTTTACAAATTCTTCATTGTTCCTTAGTGGTGTAGAGTGTATTCTATTGTGTGAATATACCGCAATTTCTCTATCCATTTATTTTTTTGTTGGTAAGCATCTGCGTTGTTTCCATTTTTTGCTATTGGTATGAACATAGTTATACACATCGTCATTTGTGTCTCAGCTTTGATTTCCTTGGAGTATATTCTAAGCAGTGAAATAAAAGGACCATATGGGATTTCAGTCTTCACCTTTTTGAGAAAACACTTTGGTTTTTATTGCTTTACTCTTTTTCTTCTTGATACTTTTATAAAAACACTCCTTAGTCTGTTCTCCCTAAAGACATCACCTCTTTCAGAAAATCACAACAAAGTCCATGTCAATAATATAACTACTACTTGTAAGTTTGGAGTTTGGTTGAATAGCTAAATGATAAAAGAAATGTTACTTTGAATTTCTTTTTTAAGAGTGTAACCATATTTCACAGCACAAAAGTACTTTCTTTTACCTTTTTAAAAAATTTTCTATTCATTGATTGATTTAGTTATTTATTTACTTATTTTTCAATGAACATCTACAGAGATTTTGGAATTCCATTCATTCATTGTTGCACTTTTCTCCCCGCCCACCCCACCCCCCAGTTCGCTCCTCTCCTTGAAAAGCAAAAGAAAAACTCTTCATTGGTTTAACAGTCCCCCTCCCACACACCCCCCAACCCCCCCACACCCCAAATATAATCCACTCAGCAACTCTCATTCCATACTCCTATGATAAACATAATGCCCTATAATATAATACTTTTAAACTATTCTCTCCCTCATAAACTTCAATGCAGTAAACATAATTTATCCATTCTTTAGTCTTTTTTACTTGCAACAGCAAAACTATAGTTTTCATTTTCTTTGACTTTTATGACAGGGTGTTTGTTGTTTTTTAAATCACTGACAATTTTATTATGCAGATTTCCCCCCACACTTTCCTTCATTGACATTGTTTCATACAATCTCACCATACATGGTGATTTATAAAATTAATCACCATTGATCTATGCCCGCCATTACTCCATCTTTTCAGGTCCCCACTCGCTCTTTTCCATTTCCTTTAACCCCTCCCTCTACCCATGGAATTGTGAAACCTTGTGATTTCACCCCTACCCATCTTCACTCCTCTGCTCCCACTCCTTCCCTTTTGATCTTGTTAAACATTTATCTTTCCATTTTTACAATAATGGTGTTATGCAGTATTTGTCCTTATGAAACTGAATCAGTTCAGCCAGCATAATGCTCTCCAGTTTCTTCCAAGCTATGTAGTATTTTTCAAAGTAATTGCTCCTGAGAGCTGTGTAATATTCCATTGTGTGAATGTACCACAAATTCTCTTATGACATATTTTAAAACTCATAAACTCTATTAATGTATGAATATGTTTTATCTATTGACTATTACAAGAATATGTTTTATAGAATATTTTAATTATATTTAAAGAACAGCAAGAAACTTTCTGTACTTTTAGTTTTGATGATGTGCTACATATCTGAAAAAAACCTATAAATAATATTTTAAAATAATTGTTGTGGCGGTGGCGGCGGTTGTTGTTGTTGTTGTTGTTATGTGCTGGTAAGTCATCTGTGACCAATAGTGACCCTATGGACAGCAGCTCTGAACCCTGCCCTTTCCTGAGCCAGTCTCACTGATTCTGACACACCAACCCCCATTGTGCCAGTTACTGTATCAATCCATCTCATCTGGGCTCTTCCTCTTCTACATTGTCCCTCTATCCTTCCAAGCATGATGTCCTTCTCCAAGGACCAATCCCTTCTACCACATGCCCAAAGTATGCATGTGAGACAGAGATTCAAAATCTTGGTCAACAAGGAGAAGGTTGTTCACCCTCTCCAAGACAGATATATTTGTTTTCTTGGCGATCCACAAAATGTTCCAGACTCTTCTCCAGTACCACAACTCGAAGACATCGATTCTTCTTCTGTAATCCTTAGTCATTATCCATTTGGAATAAACATATCTATTAAATATGACATTATTTTTAGTTGCCACGGAGTTGACTATGACTCATGTTGTTGTTGTTGTTGTTGTTGTTGTTGCTGTGTCAGAATCACCTCATAACTCAACTACCAGGTTTACCAAGACCATAAATCACCATCTTTCTCTGTTGGAGTGGAACCAACGTTACAGTGGTGGTGTGTTGTGGTTTTTTTTGTTTGTTTGTCTTGTTTTTAACCTTTTAACCTTTCCTCTCCTTAAAAAAGAGACCCAAGAGAACATCCAAAAACTACCAAATAGTAACTACCTAAATTCTGTGTTCTGTTGTCTATCTCAATATGGGTGAACTAACTGCACTAAGAGTAATCATTCTATTTGTCTAATTTACTCTCTCCAATTCCTTTCCTCCAATAGATTCTTTTAAATAGCTATATTGAGACATAATTCACATAACCATACAATATACCCTTCAGTATGGACTGAGGCTCAATGTCAAGAAGACAAAGATTCTCACCACTGGACCAATTGGCAGCATCAGGATGGATGGCAAAGAGACTGAGATTGTTCACAGCTTCAGTTTGCTCGGTTCCACAGTCAACACTCTTGGCACCAGCAGTCAGGAAATCAAAAAGCATATCACGATGGAAAACATAATCTACACAGGAGTTCTACAGGACACGTCACCTTCCCTTGGAGACAGTACATCTAAACTTAAGAGACACTGGTTAAAAGAAAAAAAATGTCAGCAGTTAATGTGTTTGCAATCACAGAAGCCAAGAAAGCTTCAGATACAAGCTGTCAGATCATGGGTTGGACAATGGAAGATATTTTCTGAAGGGACTTGGTAGATGTGAAGGGTTATCCTGGTGTAGGGTGCATCTGGGAAGTAAGTGGGTCAGTCCATACTGAAGGCTGCAGTCCTTGACCCT
>NW_006400049.1:2776538-2784926 GCF_000299155.1 Elephantulus edwardii | reverse complement strand
CTTGACCCTCTGCGGTAAATGCATGGTACTAGAGATATTGTAGCTGATGTTAGATGGATCTTAGCTGAAAGCAGGGAACCCCAGAAGAATGTCTATCTGTGTTTCGTTGATTGTGCAAAGGCATTTGACTGTGTGGATCATAACAAACTGTGGCTGACTCTAAGAATGGAAATCCCAGAACCTTTAATCATGCTAATGCGACACCTATACTTGAACCTAGAGGCAGTCGTCAGAACAGAGCACGGTAACACTGCATGGTTCAAAATTGGGAAGGGTGTATGGCAGGGATGTGTCCTATCTCCATACCTTTTCAACCTGTATGCAGAGCAGATTATCCAAGAGGCG
Organism: Elephantulus edwardii; assembly: GCF_000299155.1. NCBI lineage: Eukaryota > Metazoa > Chordata > Mammalia > Macroscelidea > Macroscelididae > Elephantulus > Elephantulus edwardii. Next base: position 2,784,581 of record NW_006400049.1, on the reverse strand, counting down.
TGGCTCTATGAGAAGTGTGGCGTCAGGACTGGTGGAAGATCTATTAACAATCTGCCATATGCAGATGACACAACCCTGCTTGCTAAAACTGAGGAGGGCCTCATGTACTTTCTGCAGTCCATGGTAGACTCAATATTTTTCTCCAACACCACAGCTCATAGGCATCAGTTCTTCTTGTATCCTCCCTCGTCATTTTCCAGCTCTCTGACACAAAGCAAATGACTGCAAAGACCATGGTCTGTATCAGACACATCTTAGTCTCCAGAGTGACACCAATGCTTTTCAGTACTTTGGAGAGGCCCCTAACAGCAGACGTTCCCATTGCAATATGTCTTTTAATTTCCGGGCTGCTGGTGCCAAGAATGGTGACTGTGAAGCCAAGCAAACTAAAGCTGTGAACAATATCAATCTCTTTACCATCCATACTGATGCTGCCAGTTGGCTCAGTGGTAAAAATCTTTGTCTTCTTAATATTGAGCCTCAATCCATATTGAAAGCTGCAGTCCTTGACCTTCTGTAGCAAGCGTTTCAGGTCCTCCTTAGTTCTCTTCATACTGCCCAGCCTCCTGAGTAAAGTGTTCTGCATATAAGTTAAAAAGGTATGGAGATAGGAAACATCCTTGGCATACACCCTTCACAATTTTTTTAGTTATTATTAAATTGTATTAGTTTTAATGAACATTTACAGAGATTTTGTGCTTTCATTTATTCATAGTTGCACTATTTTCTCTGCACTTCTCCCCAATTCGTTCTTCTTTCTCCCCCCTTGTAATTTTGTTTTAATTGTCCAATTGCTACAGTGCTTGTCAAAGCCAATTCTGATTAATCTCCTTTTTCAGTGTGTCTTTTGCCATTCCCTATCACTCCTCCCTGAGAGAGACTTCACCCAGATTCATAAGGAAAAGGGGACAGTGTATTCTCTTAGCTACTTCCTGCTGAAAAGGGACACTGTAGGTGTCAGGGTGAAGATTTTCTTTCACTACTCTAAAGGGCCCCTTTGGCAATAGAAAACACATAGACTATTATGGAGATTGATTTTAGAATTTAGATGCACTGTTATCAATTGTGCTTACCTGTACATGTTGATATCCTTGAAGATGTGTCATGGAAGTGTTATAGAGATACCATTTGACCCAGCAATTCCACTACTGGGAATATACCCCGAAGAGACCATAACTGACATCAAGGCAAATATATGCACAGCCATGTTTATTGCAGCTTTGTTCACAATAGCAAGGAGTTGGAAACAACCTAAGTGCCCATCAACAAATGAATGGATAGAGAAGATGCGGTATATTCACACAATGGAATACTATGCTGCATTGAAAAACAAGGAACTCATGCAATATTATTCAAAATGGTTGACTCTGGAGAACATTATGCTGAGTGAAATATCCCAGTCACAAAAGGACAAATATTGCATGGTGCCACTGTTGTAGAACGGGACTGATCTTGGGGTTGGGGAGAGACTGAGTAAGATGGGTTCAATAGTGTATACTGCACTGAAACAGAGGAGAGAGGAAACTGTTTAAAAGAGATATGTGATTAGGTATTTCTGTAATAACAGGAGTCTAGGTGGAGTGGATCTGGGGAGGGTTTGTAAAACAATGAAAGAATTTTTCTTCTACTTTTCTAAGAGGGTAGTGTTCTGGGGGGGGGGAGCCTTGGGAGGAGACAAATGTGCAACAATGAATGAATGGAAATCCAAAGCCTCTGTAAATTTTTACTGAAGTTAATAACAAATTTAAATTAAAAAAAGAATTAAGTTAGAGTAAGGATGGCAATGGATTTATAATTGCTTGTGCTAATAACACTGTATCATGGCATGCCATTCAGTTTTAACTAACCTTCCACTGGGGTTCTCAGGATGTAAATAGCATCAGAGGATATTGCCCGTCTTTCTCTTGAGGAAACACTGTTGTTGTTTTGTTGTTGTTGTTGTTTTTGCTATATGCCATAGAGTCAGAATGAACTCATCATAGCTGACCCCAAGCCAGTTTTCACAGGCAGTATTTATCACTGGAGGAGATTTCCCATCCTTTCTCCCTCAGGAAAGCTGATGGATCTGAACTGCTTGCTTTTGGGACAGTAGCACAGCTTCTTTCTACTAAACCACCAAATTGCCATGAATAAACAAACTAAATGAAAAAGATGTACAGTGCTTTGCCGCTGTGAAGAGGTTTTGGGTTCTGGATGGAAGGAGGATACAGAGTCACTGTACCAAAAATAATTGGCTGACACAGATGAATTTCAAGAAACAATATCTGATCAAGAGCCAATGATGATGAAAGAGAAAGTTAAGGCTGCTCTGAAAGAATTGGCAAAAAAACGAGGTTCCAGGAATGGATAGAATATCAATTAACATATTCCAACAACAGAGGCTGCCCTGGACCTGCTCATAAACTTTCATCAAGAAATCTGGAGGACAAGTACTTGGCCAAGTGACTGGAAGAGATTCATATTTATTCCCATTCTTTAAAAAACGTGACCCTGTCAGTTTGAAAACTAAGGTGCATGTGATTTTGGTCATAGTCTTTCCAATTACTACCTATGCATCCAAAAGCTGAACAATGAATAAGGATGACAGAAAAATTATTGCTGCCTTTGAGCTGTGGTGTTGGAGAAGAGGGCTGAACATTCCATAGATGGCCAAGTAATGAACAGATAAGTCTTGGAGAGGGTGACACTTGAGTGCTCTTGGGAAGCAGGAATGATGAAGCTTCACCTCACATACTCTGTACTGGATTGACATTGTGACTGCTGTAATTGGCTCTTGTGTGTCAGCAAGTGTGAGGATGGTACAGGGTATAACTGGGTTCAGATCTTTTGTTCATAGGGTCACTTTGAGTTGTGTTTGACTCGATGGCACCTAGCAATAACAACAACAACAAAATATAGTGTAGAAATTACCAAACATTATCACTAATATCCCATACAAATAAAATATTGCTGAAGATTATCCAAAAAATGACCGGAACAGTAAACCACAAAGAACTACCAAGTATGCAAGCTGAGTTTATAAGAGGCTATAGCACCCAAGACATTATCGGCAATGTCAGATGAATCTTGGCTGAAAGCAAAGAGTACCAGAAGAGTATATGTCTATGTTTCGTTGACTATTCAAAGGCATTTGACTGTGTGTATCACAACAAATTGTGGCTAACCTTGAGGAGAGTAGGATTAACAGAGCACTTGATTGTGTTCATGTGAAACCTATTCTCAGACCAGAAAGCAATTTTCAGAACAGACCAAGAAAACACTGCATGGTTCAAAATTACGAAAGGAGTGTATCAGCGATGGATCCTATCTCCACACCTTTTCAATATATATGCAGAAAAGATCAGGAAGCTGGGCTTTATGAGGAGGAATGTGGCATCAGGATTGGAGGAAGACTCATCATCATTCTGTGATATGTAGATGCCACATCTTGATGGTTGAAATTGAGGAGGACCTGAAGTACTTGCAACAGATAATCAAGGACTGTAGTCTTCAAAATTGATTGAAACTCAACAGCAAGAAGACAAATATTCTCACCACTGGGCCAATTGGCAGCACTATGATAGGTGGAGAAGAAATTGAGGTTGTTAACAATTTCCGCTTACTCACCTCCACAATCAACACTCTTGGAACCAGCAGTCAGGAAATTAAAAGACAAATTGCACTGGGAAAGAATTGAGAAGCAAAGATATCAGTCTAGAGACTAAGGTGCCACTAATTCAGGCCACGTTGTTGTTGTTGTTGTTGTTTTTAAGTGCCATTGAGTCAGGCACGACTAAAAGTGACCCTATGAATAGAAAACCTAAACTATTTTCTATACCAATTGTCATTTCTCTACGTTCATAGAGTTTCCAGAGTCATGTTGTTTAGGAAAAGGATGTCATTCCTGCTTTCAAGCCTGTCTCAACCTTGGAGCTCCACCAATCACTGTCCACTGTGGGTAGTCATTATGGCATTTGACACACCAGTGGCACAGTGTTCAGCATCACAGTAACCCCAAGTTACTTCAGTAAAGCAAATTGACACACTAGTGCTGTGCTACTTAGAAGAATGTTCATCCCAAACACAATTAATACCACAGCCAATGGCAACAGGACCAAGAGTACTTAATTACAAAGATTAATTAAGGCAAACTGAAAAAAAAATAGTAAATAACTAGAAAAGATAAAAAGAAAGTGAGTCTTATCAAAATAATGGGTTTTCACTATCAAATGGGTGAATTTTTGTTTTCACAATTATTTGTTATGTATCAGAGAGATGGACAATGACTAAGGATGACAAGGAGAAGAATTGATGCCTTTGAATTTTGGTACTGGAGAAGACTCTTGACTATACTACGATGGACTGCCAAGAGAACAAACAGGTCTGCCTCAAAAAAGGTGGAACTAAGTTTCACACACTTCGGGCACATGGCCAGAAAGGACCAGTCCTTGGAGAAGGGCATCATGCTCTGAAATGTGGAGGGACAGCACAGGAGAGGAAAGCCCCAAATGAGATGAAGTGACACAGTGACTGGGGTAATAGGGACAGGTGTGTCAGGGTCAGTGAGACTAGCTTAGGACAGGGCAAGCTTCAGAGCTTTTATACATAGGGTCATTATCTGTTGCAGGTGTCTCAATGGCACATAACAACAATACCTTGCATTACCTTTTCCAATTTATCTTGAAATTTTGTCTAGCCTGTCTTCTCCCTTTATCATTTCTTCTATTCGCTTTAGCTTCTCTGCTTTCTAGAGACAATTTCAGTCTTTTCTAATATTAATTTTGTCTCTTCTTTCTTTTCCTGTCTTTTCAATATCCTTTTACTTTCTTAGGGTTCTGTTGGATTCAAACTACCATAAAGATGGAATCGTTGGATGAGAAGTGTAACTCTCGTTACTAGGAGTTCTTGTTGTTGGTATGTGCTGTTGAGTTGAGTATGACTCACAGGGATCTTATGAACAACAGATCTGAATTCGGTCATCTCTTATACCATCCTCACCTCTGATATTTTTGAGCCGTTGTTGCAAGCATGGTGTCAATTCATATCATTGAGTGTCTTCCTCTCTTTTGCTGACCCTCCACCTTTCCAGGCATGACGTGCATTTCCAAGGAATAGCTCCTGCTAACAACGTGCCCAAAGTATGTGTGATGAACCTTCACTGTACTTGTCTTTAATGAGACGTCTGGCTGCAACCCTCTCCAAGACATACCTATTTGTTCTTTTGGGAATAGAGGGCATACTGAATACTCTTCTCCAACACTACAAGCATTCTTCTTGACTGTGCTAATGCCCAGGCCTTTGCCCAGCCTTGCATGGTGCTACTAACACATTGCCGAAAAAAGACCAACATGCCACTAACGTGCCTCATAATTGACTGTAAGTTTTGCTGAAATATTGCAGAAAAAGTCCATAAGTACCACTTCTTCTTTGCTACAGTATTTTTATTTTAAAAAAGTACTTTACTAACCATTATGTTGTCTTTATCACATGATTGGGTAGGCCTATGCTAATTATACAAATGAAATTAATATAGCCTTTTGGTAGGAACATACAAATAGGTAATCAGTCTCTCTTTCCAACCAAGGTAAATTGAGCAGTTTTGGAAGGGGGAAAAAATAGAACTCTCACTGTCATCAGGAAAAAAGAATTGAAGTGTAAGTCCATTTGAGTCAGAAATCCCTGTACCTGTCAGATCAGGACCTAAATGAAAGCAGCAGCATAACCAGTGGAAAATCAAAGACTGGGAAGTATTACCACCCACAGAATCAGAGCTAGGAGATTTCATCCAAGCTTGTTTGGGGACTCAGGGAAAACACCATAAATAGCAGGAGTAAGAAAGCATTTTAACTCTGGTCTAAAGGTGTGAGGCTAAAGTTCGAACAGCCTGTGAGCAAACTTGTTAAGCTGTCCGACAAAGTAATTACATCCAGTTCCTAACTTGAATTAAACTCTTAGCATCTCTAATAACACTCATAATCGTGAATATCATGTTTGAGTTCTGTATGGTCATTGTAACTGGATGAGGAGACTTACTATGAAAATTTTAAGAGTCCTGTGAGGGATGGTTGGTGTCAAAATTTGTAGAAGTATTTGTGCAGGTCATAGGAGCATAGTACATAGTTTGACTTTATGGGAACAGGTTTTGTGCTGTGGGTGTTCGGGTTGAGGACTGTTCCTCCTTATGAAGTTGGTGGAAGTCAGACACTGCCACTGCCTTCAATCACTGCACTTCAATCACTGTTTTTACACCCTCTAATGATGATACCCAGTGCAGTTTGAAAACCTCATATCTGTTTAATGATGCCGTTGTCCATTAGCAGAAAATGTTGGATAAGTAAGGAATAAAACAAATGATAATTCTTTATTTTTGTCAATTGTAATATAAAAACAGGGCTTACTTTTAAAATATAGGTCCAACTACTGTAGTCTTGTTCTTTTTTTATTATTTTATATTAATTTATTTATAAAACTTGAATATATTGTTTTACAGATGAAATTCTTCCAATTTCCCTCACCCCCTCTGCATCCATCAAATTATAGAACCCCATGATTAATTTTCCCCTGACATCCTAATCCCTCTACATCCACCCTTCCACCCACCCTTGGATCTTCATACTCACTCTACAATAATGGTTTTATACAGTATTTGCCTTTATGGGACTGAGTTGATTCACTCAGAATAATGCTCTCCAGTCTCTCCAAACATAGGTAATAATTTACAAAATCATTGCTTCTGCATGTTGTGTAGTATCCCATTGTGTGAACATGCCATAATTTCTCAATCCATTTGATTGTGGTTGGACATCTGGGCTGTTTCCATGTTCTCGTTGATGGTGAATAATACTGTTATGAACATTGGTGTACAAGTCTCTGTTTATGTCTCATTTCTCATTTTCCAAACAGTGGAATAGCTAGCTAGGTCATATGGAATTTCTATGTTCAGCTTTTTGAGGAAGCACCAAACTGCCTTTCAGAATGGTTGTATCATTTTACAATACCACTAACAATGTATAAGAGTTCTTATCTAGCCACTTCCTCTCTAATATTTATTACTTCCTGTCCTGTTAAACTTTCCCTCTTCTACTGGAGTGAGATAGTATCTCATTGTGGATTCCACTTGCATCTCTCTTATTGCCATTGATTTTGAGCATTTCTCTTCATGTGTCTATTGGCCATTCAAATATCTTCCTCTGTGAAAGTTCTTTCCATATCTTTTGCCCATTTTGTAACTGAGTTTTTGGTCTTTTTCTTGTAGAGGCCCAGGAGTATTCTGTAAACTTTCATTAGGAGACTCTTATCTGAGATGGTATTACTAAATGTTTGTTCCCAGTCAGTAGGTTCTCTTCACTGTATTGGAAAAAGTTTTCGATGTGCACAAGGATTTAATCTTTAGAAGTTCCCATTTATCAATTTTATAATTTTCAGATTATGCATTTCTGGCTGTATTTGGCAGTCTCTTTATACCGTAGACTAGGGCTTCTAAGATTGATCCAATTTGTCTCTTATGAACTTTATGGGTTTAGGCTTTATTTATTCCCAGGTCTATAATCTACCTTGAGTTGATTTTTGTGTATGATGTGAGATATGGATCCTGTTTCGGCTTTCTGTAGGTAGAAGTCAAGTTTGCTATCACCATTTGTTGAAAAGGATGTCATTTCCTCATTTGATAGCTTTGATTTCCTTGTAAAATATCAGTTTACCATAGATAGCTGAGTCTATTTGTGGGTTCTTGATTCTGTTCCATTGGTCTATGTACCTGTAATTGTACCAGTACGACGCTGTTTTGGTTATTACTGCTGTGTAGTAAGTTTTGAGGTCAGAGAGTGCTATGCCTCCCACCTCGTTTTTATTTCTCAGAAGTGCTTTTATTATCTGGGGTCCATTGCCTCTCTAAATAAATTTGACAATTTCCCTTGTTACTTTCTAAGAATAACTATGTAGAAAATCCAAGATTCATGGTTATTTTGGAACTTTAGAGTAGTGAGAGAAGATCTTCACCCTGAAACCCACAGCGTCCCTTTTCAGCAGGAAGTAGCTAAGAGAATACGCCATCCCCTTTTCCTT
>NW_006400049.1:2775141-2776438 GCF_000299155.1 Elephantulus edwardii | reverse complement strand
GAATAGTGCAACAATGAATGAATGGAAACCCAAAATCTCTGTAAATGTTTATGAAAATTAATAAAATATAATTATAGAAAAAAATGCAAAAGGACAAATATTACATGATGCCACTGTTGTAGAAAATAACTCAAAGTCAGCTGTAAGGAACATGAGTCCAAATCATGTTAAGTACTTTTTATTTCATTTTCTCCTAATCATTTACAAGTAACTCTGCAGTTATTGTTAAGCACCCTTATGTTAACTCTGACTCATAGTGACATCATGATATTTTCAATTGCCTCATAAGCATTTGAAACCTTTGGTTTTAAGGAAAACCAAAGAATAAATAACACTCATCAATTATGACGTTGGTGAAGAATATTGAATAGACCATGAATTGCCACTAGAATGAACAAATGTGTTTTACAAGAATAGATAGTATGTTTAATAGGAAAGAACTGAGAGGCTTCATATCACTTTGGCCATGTTATCAGGGGATTATTATCATTTTTTGAGTTGGACTACTAATCTAAAGATTATACTTATCCAGTAGTTTGAATTGATGAGTGGTTCTGTGAGAGAAAGATGGTTAATGTCCTCCTGTTAAAATTTACCAACTCAGAAATTCAAGGAGGGGTTGTTATGAGTCAGAACCTTACACAATGGCAGTGACTTAGAGAGCTGAGTAAAAATGGACATTTTTCCACAACTTAGTTTCAAACTGCGATGGGTACAGCATTCACCTGAGCCTAGTTCTGTGTTTCTCTTGTGGAACTTGAGTGGGTGCAAGGGAAAGAATCACAGATGAGCACAAAACTCATGATGCCTGCCATGCTAATGATAGTAAAATGTTTTGTTTCTGATCTGAGAGTCCCATGTTCTCTGCTAGTATTCGGGAAATAAATTTGTTCTATTGCTAGGAAGCTAAAGTTTCAGACACTTCTTATATCTAAACAATGTTCTGAATACGGTGATTATTAGTGGTAAGGAAATGTGCTACCAACACAAAGGCACACAGTTCCAATCCACCAGGTGGTATGTGGGAGAAAGATGGGAAATCCCCTCCCATATGATATACTGCCTCAGAAAACTACTAGAGGTTAGCTAAGAGTTGGCTTTCATTGGACAGTAATGAGGGCTTTTTTAGTTTTGTTGTTGTTGTTGTTATGTGCCATCGAGTCGCTTGTGACTCATAGCGACCCTATGTACAACAGCCCTAAACTCTGCTCTGTCCTGTGCCAACTGCACTGTCTCCAACACACCCATCCCAATTACCCCAACCACTGAATTAATCCACCTCATAGGGGGCCTTCCC
>NW_006400049.1:2772907-2774464 GCF_000299155.1 Elephantulus edwardii | reverse complement strand
ATAGCATCTGTCTTCCTCCTGTGTGTAGTGTTACATCTGTTCTGCTAATATAATAACTAAGAAGTGAGTGGGTCCAACACTTTTTCTACTGTAATATGATCTTTATTGTGTGTACCATAAAGTCAGTATTGACCCAAAGCTGACTGTCCAATGACTTTGCAGAGATAATCTCATGGGAAAAGATTGCCCATCCTTCTCCCATGGAGCAGCTGGTGGCCTCAATCCACAAGCCTTTGGTAATACAGAACAGCTTCTTGCCACTAGGCCAACAGAGCTCCCTAACATATATAAAGCTCTATTTCCAAACAGGATTGCATCAACAGGCATTAGAGGCAGTAGTTCAAAGTAAATTTTGGATGCTGATGATGATAATAGTGAAATTAACACAACCTATTTTAGGAATTTTCAATATTTTTTAAAAATAGGATACATTATTTGTTTCTGTATTCAAACCCACGTAGATAAAACCTTACATACTAATTGCATTGTATTACCACTGTACAAATGGAAAGAGTAAAAAAGTAAGTTTAACATTTCTAGATCAATATGGCTGTTAATTGATGTACAATTCCAACTTAACACTGTATTAACTGGTATACTTTCTCCAAAGTTGATAGCACAGCTAAAGTTTCAAACAAATTAAAATTATGTAACACTGGTAGCCTAGTGGTAAGAAGCTGCACTGCAATCCCAAAGACACATGGTTCAAATACACTAGCTGCTCCATAGGAGAAGGATGGACAATCTCCTCCCATACAATTAACTGCCTTTGAAAACCCACTGAAGGTCAACTGTGGGTCAGTTCTGATTTCACAGTACATAACAACATAAATAGAGAGAGATCAATCTCAGTGTCTTGTGCGTCAATAGCAGCAACAATTTTTCCTGGTTCTGCAGTCACAGAGACAAAAAAAATAAGGGAGACGTCCAGCACATTTCATTTTTAAAAAGGTGCAAAACAAAACCACAGAAAACAGTAAATTTTTGTTACTGTTGTGGTATCTGGAACCACATTTAAACACATACTCACACACACACACAAACACACACACACACAGAGAGAGAAACAAACAAACAAAAAAACCAAAACCCCCCACAAAACAACAACCTCTCAGTCATCATCTGGAAAGAAAACATTTTAAAATAATAGCATTAAATAAAACAGCTCTGATGTCCTAATCAAAGGTTAGTTTTTTACTCATGTGGGCCCCAAATTCCCTAAAAGTAATGATTACTTCTTTCTCATGAATGGGTATAAAGGAGGCTCTCAGGCCCTCATTCATCTATGCAGTAGATAATGGTTCTACTAACGTCCCTAGGGGCTGTGGGAGATCAAGAATCTGGGTCAGGAGTGGGACAGAGGAAAGAGAAGATTAAAGTGGAGAGACAGAAGTCAGGACTCACTCTGGAAAAGACACTAGGGGCAAGTCACTTCTTCCATGGTAGAATTCTCACCTTCTATATGGGAGAGCCAGTCGGTGAATTTCATGCATAGCCTCTACTTTTCTACCAGTGGAGGCGTATGTGTCATCATGATACTGAGCAGCATTCAGTGGA
>NW_006400049.1:2757221-2772034 GCF_000299155.1 Elephantulus edwardii | reverse complement strand
TGATTTCCCAGGATCTGTGCATGAGACCGCTGAGTCAGGGACCAAGATGAAAAGTTAAAGAGTTAAAAGGTGGCTGAATGATAAAGGGAAGAGGATCTGAAAAGTGAACTCATTTAAAAAGGAGGAAAGAACAAAGAGGCAGAAAAGATATTTTTTTGGTAGTGGTCTTTCCTCCAGATCATCTCAACTCAGGAGAGTTGGGGACCAGAATACTCTACTGAGGTTTTCCTTGACTCTCTTTCCTCATACCCTAAACTCAAAACTGCTTCACTAAGGAAAAACAGTTACTCTAGATGTTTCTTGAGAACTTTCATTTTGGTTAAGAAGAAGAAGAAAAAAAACGGCTCTAATATAGCATGGTCACATATCATAAAGCAGATACAAGATATTTAGCATTCACAGAGATATGATACAGTAAAGTTCTACATCTCCAAGTGTAGAGGATGCACTTAAAAAGGCATTAAAACTTGACTCTACTTTTCCAGCAGAGAGCCCAAAGGCTGTTACATAGCTCTGGTATAGAAATGTACCTATTAAGATAGGATTTCCATTCTTTAGTGACATAGTTATAAGTACCCATTACTCTTAATGAATACCATCTAAAAATCATTTTTATATGCATACACCTTTCACTGGTTATATTTCTATTTTTAAAATAGTTAACTTAAATGGTATTTGTTCTTATGCCCCTAAATTAGTTCAAGCAGCATAATGCTTTCTAGGCCCTCCTAAACTACATATTATTTTTCAAAATTGTTGCCCTTGAGGGCTGTATAGTATTTCATCATGTAAATATACTGTGCATTTTTAATCCAGTCATTTGTTGATGGACATTTCAGCTGTTTCCATGTTCTTGCTATTGTGATTAATGCTGAGATGAATATTGTACACATCTCCATTCGTATCTCAGTTCTGTTTTCCTTGGGGTATATTCATAGTAGTGGTACAGCTGGCTCATATGGAAGCTTTATTTCAGCTTTTTGAGGAAATGCCAACCTGTCTTCCAGAGTAGCCATACAGCTTTACCAACAATGTATGCGAGTTCTAATCTCTCCACACCCTCTCCAACATTTATTTCTTGCTGTCCTGTTAAACTTTGTCACTGCTATTGGGGTGAGATGGTATCACATTGTGGTTTTGATTTGCATCTCTCTTACTGCTAATGATTTTGAGGATTTCTTCATGTATCTGTTGGCCATCCAAATGTCTTCCTCTGTGAAAGGTCTACCCATATCTTTTGCCCATTTTGTAATTTGTTTTTCAGACTTTTTGCTGTGGAAGCCCTATGTTTTTGTTGTTGTTGTTATGTGCCGTCGAGTCATTTACGACTCATAGCGACCCTATGTACAACAGCCTTAAACCCTGCCCTATCCTGTGCCAATCACACTGTCTCTGATCCATCCCGATTACCCCAGTAACTGAATCAATCCATCTCATAGAGGGTCTTCCCCTCTTGCCTGTCCCTCCACCCTCCCAAGCATTATGTCCCTCTCCAAGGACCTGTCCCTCCTTTCAACATGCCCAAAGTATGTCAGACGAAGCCCCAGAATCCTTGCCTCCAAGGAGTCGCTTGGTTTAATCTTCTCCAGGATGAATCTGTTTGTTTTCATGGCAGTCCATCTGGTACATTCAATACTCTTCTCCAGCACCATAGCTCAAAGGCATCAATTCTCCTCCTGTCCTCCCTAGTCATTGTCCAACTCTCTGATGTGGTCTGCAAATATTTGTTATGAGACCTTTGTCTGAGATGTCACTGACAAATATATATTCCCCAGTCAGTTGGTTTTCTTTTCACTCTATTGAAAAACGTTTTTGACTGCGCAGGGACATAATTTTCAGAATGTCCCTTTTGTTGATGTTATCTTCCCCTGATGGTGCATTTCTGGCTGTATTTATCAGCCTCTTTTTGGCTGCACTTTCTAAATTTCATCCCATCTTGTCTCTTAGGATCTTTATGATTTTGGGCTTTACCCCTTGGTCTCTAATCTATCTTGATTCTTTTTATATGGCGTGAGATGTAAATCTTGTTTCAGTTTTTTGCATGAAGACTTCCAGTTTTGCAAGTTGAAGTGGTGTTGCTTCCCCATTTAATTGGTTATTTCCTTATCAAAAGCAGTTGTTCATGGACATATAATTTCTGTGTTCTCAATTCTGTTGCACTGGTTTTTGTATCTGTCAGTGGACCAGTATTATGCTGTTTAGGTTATTACAGCAGTGTAATAGGTTTTGAGTTTCTCATAAGTGCTTGGTTTATTAGGGATGACGATGATGATTATGGATCTAGGCAAATGAATGTGCCTATTGACTTTTCTATCTCTTTGAAAAAGAAATTTGGTATCTGTATTAGAATTGCATTGAACAGGTAGGTTGCTTTTTGAGGGATTGTCAATTTCACTATATTGAGTCTTCCTAACTATGAACAAGAGTGTTTATTGTGGAGCCAAGCAAGCTGAAGCTGTTAACAATCTGAATCTCTTCACTATCTTTCATGATGCTGCCAATTTGCCCAGTGGTGAGAATTGGTACTTTTGAGTTGTGGAGCTGGAGAAGAGTATTGATTATACCATGGACTGGTTGGAGCGCAAACAGGTTCTTCCAGGAGAGGGTGAAACCAGGGTGGTCCCTGGAGGCAAGGATTCTGAAGCTCTGTCTGACATACTTTGGGTATGTTGCAAGGAGGGGCTAGTCCTTGGAGAGCGATATCATGTTCAGGACTGTGGAGGAACATCGTAAGAGATGAAGACCTTAGATGAAATGTATAAGGGATGTCAGAAACAATGAGGTTGTCTCGAGATAGAGCAGGGTTTAGAGCTGTTCTGGATAGGGTCCTCATGAGTCGAAAGTGACTAAGTGGAACATAACAACAACATCCATGCACAAGGAAGATTTTTCTAGTTAGTTAGGTCTCTTATAGTTTCTAGCAGTAGTGTTTTGTATTTTTCTTTTTTTATCTATAAAGTTCTTTTGTGTCTCTAGTTAGGTTTATTCCCAAGCATCTCATTTTGTGGTTGTCTTTTGTAAATAGTATTGATTTCTCAGTTTCCTTCTCTGAGTTTTCTTTGTTACCTTAGAAGAATCCCTTTCATAATTGTATATTGATTTTATATCCTGCCACTCTACTGAATTGGTCTAGTATGTCTAACAGGTGTTTTCTTGGTTGGTTGTTGTTTTGTTGTTGTTTTTTATTTTCTGAGTCTTTGGGATTTTCTGTGTAAACAATCATATCATCTGCATTAGTGAGAGTTTTACCACCTCTTTGCCAATTTAGATGCCTCTTATTTCCTTTTCTTATTTTATTGCCCAAGCAAGTACTTCCAATACAATATTGAATAGAAGGGGTAAAGTAGGCATCCTTGTATGGTTCCTTTTCTCAAGGGGAATGTATTTAGTTTTTCTCCATTGAGAATTATATAGGCTCTAGTTAACGTGATGAATTACATTGATTGTGTTTTTTTTATATTGAACCATCCTTACGTACCTGTGATGAATCCTACTTTGTCATGATGAGTTATTTTTCTAATACACTGTTGAATTTTGTTGGCCAGGATTTTGCTGATCTTTTTTTTTTCATCTATGTTTATGAGATATATTGGTCTGTATATTGGACTATAGTTTTCTCTTTGATAATGTCTTTTCCTGGTTTTGGTATTAGGGTATGATTGCTTTAAAGAATTATTTGAGGAGTGTTCTTTTATTTACTATTTTTTAAATAATTTGAGTAGGATTTCTGATAGCTTGTCTCTGAATGTTTAGTAAAATTCAACTGTAATTCTAGTTGTAATTTATCTGTAAATCCATCTGGTGCAGGGCTTTTTTGGTGGAAGAGTCTTTATGAACTGCTCAATTTCTTCTTTTGTGATGAGTCTGTCCAAATATTCTATGTCCGGCTATGTCAATCTTAATAGTGTGTGAATTTCTAGGAAATTGTCCATTTCTTCTAGGTTTTCTAATTTACCAGAATATAGGTTTTCATAATAGTCTGTTATCAATTTAATTTCATCTTGGTCTTTGTGATGTCACCTCTTGCATTTATTCTTTGAGTTATTAATGTCTTTTTCTTTTTGTCAGTGAATTGAATATTTTATTGACAAAAAAAAAAACAACCAAAAACAAACAAACAAAAAAAAAACCCAACAACAACAAAACCCTAGCTCCTGGTCTTGTTAATAGTTTCAATTGTTTTCCTCTTCTCTATGGTATTGATTTCTGTTCTTGTACTTATAATTTCCTTTCTTCTAAAGACTGTGTGATTAAATTGCTGTTATTTTTCTATTTGATTGAAGTGTGTATTTATTTCCTGGATTTTGTTTCTTTCTTCCTTTCTAATGTGTTTGCCTATTGCTATGAACTGCTCCCTGAGGACTGCCTTAGCTGCAACCTAGAAGTTTGGGTATGTTGTATTTTCATTGTAATTTATTTCAAGAAATTTTTTTAATTTCATATTTTTATTAGTTCTTCTGTAACCCAACTGTGTTCTAGCACAATGTTACTTAGCTTTCATGTGGGTAGTTTTCTAAGCTTTATCCTCTTGTCATTAATTTCTAGTTTTACAGTGTTGTGGTCTGAAAAAATACTTTGTGTTATTTCAATGCTTTTGAATCTCTGGAGGTTTGTTTTGTGTCATAATATGGCATAAATTCTGGAGGATATACTGTGTGTAGGAACTTTCAAGTTATATTTTCCACATTCCTTAAGGGAATTAACTTAATTAACTTAGATATACTCAGGAAATTGTCTTGAAAGACACAGGAAACATCAAAAGAAAATGAAGGGAAAACACAGAATTACTGTACCATATAGAATCAGTCAACATTGAAATATTTCAGGAAGTAACATATGATCGAGAGCCAGTGGTGATAAGGAAATAATTTCAAACTTCATTGAAGGCATTGGAAACAAATAAGACCTCAGAAACTGATAGGATAGAAATAGACATGTTTCAACTGACGGATGCCACTCTGAAAGTACTTACCAGCCTGTGTTAGGACGTTTGGAAGACAGCTTCCTGGCGAACAGACTGGAAGCAATCCATATTTGTTCCTATTACCAAGAACGGTTATCCAACAGAAGGTAGAAATCATCGAACAATATAGTTAATCTTACATGCAAGCAAGAAATTGCTGAAATCATCCAAAAATGGTTGCCAGAAGTTCAAGCTACATTTGAAAGAAGCTATGGTACAAGGATATCACTGCTTGTGATCTTGGCTGAAAGCAGAGAATATCAGCAGAATGCCCATTTTTATGTACGTAATTTAATGATCACATAAAAGTATTTGTCTGTATGTATCATACCAAACTATGGCTAATATTGAGGAGAATAGGAATTTCAGAACACTTAATTGTGCTTATATGAAACTCATATCTATATTAAAAAAACCCCATTGTTAGAATAAAACAAGGAAACTCTTCATGGCTTAAACATGGAAAAAAAAGAATACAACAGGGCTACATTCTTTCTCCATACCTGTTCAATCTCTAAGCTGAACAAATCATTCAAGAAGCTTGATTTTATGAAGAATGTATTATCAGGATTGGAGGAAGAGTCATCAATAACTTTCATGACGCAGATAACCCGAATTTATTCACCAAAAGTGAGGAGGACTTAAAGCACTTGTTGCAGAAGATCAAAGCCTGCAGTCTGCAATATGGATTATATCTGAACATCAAGAAAACAAAAATCCTCACCACCAGACATGTTAGATGAAGAATAGAACAAAAATGTCAATGATTTCCTCTTGTGTGGATGTACAGTCAACACCCTTGGTAGCAGTAGGTAAGAAATCAAAATATATATTACACTGGGAATATCTATGGACAGAAACCACTCCAAAATAAGAGCAATGTTGTCAACTTAAAGATGAAAGTGTGCCTGATTGAAGCCATGGTAATTTCAGTCACTTGGTATGCATCTGAGAATTGGACAATGAATAAGTATAACAGAAGAAGGATTGGTGCCTTTGAACTGTGGCATTGGAGAAGATTGCTAAGTGTACCATGGGCAGCCAAAAGAACAAATAGATATATCTTGGAGAAAGTACAGCCAGGGTACTCCTTGGAAGCAGGGATGGTGAAACTTCATTTCACATACTTTGAGCATGTTACTAGGAGAGGCTATTACTTGGAAAAGGACATCATGCTCAGAAAGCGGGAGGATCAGCAAAAGAAAGGAAGAGTCTCAGTGTGATGGATTGACACAGTGACTGAAGAAATGAGATTAGCTATATCAGAGATAATAAAAATGCTACAGGATAAAATATGGTTCAGATCTGTTGTTCAGAGTCATAGTCAACTCAATTGAATTTAATAACAACAAGAAGGGTATGTTCAAAAGAACTGTGAAGAAATACATGGATCCTTATCAGGCAGGGCCTTTCACATTTTCTATTTCATCCTGCCCACTTCCTTTAATTTACACACACACACACACACACACACACACACACACACACGAAGCTAAGTATTAATATTTCCAATAGTTTACCAATAAAACTAATCTCTCACTTATATTCATCCTATAGCATTCTAATGTATCATTGCCTTCCAAAAATTTCCTTACCATGATGGATCAATTTTAAACATAAATGAAACCATATATTTTTCTATAACAAAAATTATTTTGAGTACATATTCTCTAACTTGTAATCTTTGTCAATAAATTTACACAATATATGAAATCTATTTGTTTACTTTGACATTCTTTGAAAAGCACACATAATTCGGAAGTCAAACATTCTATAAATAACTCATTAAGATTTTGCTGATGACTAAGTTGAGCATTTGTTAATGGCTGTTTTCAAAACTTTCCATGGTAGAATTCTTGTGTCTCTGGTATCTGGATTAAAATTTGTGATCTTGATTACACTTTTCGTAGATGCCGGATCAAACTCTAAATTATATTTTAATAGAACGGTATTTTTTTCAACAGTACCCTGATATCCTGAACCAGCCTCCATACAAAGGTGGTGTTCTACGGTATTGTTCTGTACTTATGATTCACAGAACCTTTTGAATCACCAATGTTTGTATTAACAGCCAAATACTTACTCGCTGTGCAACCGAATGCCTGAAATAAGATAGAGAAACTTGATACTAAGCTGTGAGGGAATTCTCAAGAGTACTGAAGAGCAATGCCATCATGCTAGGGACTAAGGTGCACCTGATCCAGGTTATAGTCTTCACAATTACGTGCTATGTATCAGAGAGTAGGACAGTGAATAGTGATGATAGAAAGAGAATTGATGCCTTGGAGCTGTGGTGCTGGAGAAGAGTGTTGAATATACCATGGATTGCTAGGAGAACAAACAAGTTTGTCCTGGAAAGGGTGAAGCCAGAATGCTCCCTGGAGTCAAGGATTCTGAAGCTTCGTGTGACATACTTTGGGCATGTTGCAAGGAGGGACTGGTCCTTGGAGAGGGATATCATGTTTGGGAGAGTGGAGGGACAGCACAGGAGAGGAAGACTCTTGATGGGATGGATCGGTTCTGTGACTGGAGTGATGGGAATGAGTGCATTTGAGACAGCGAGGTTGGCACAGGATAGAACGGTGTTTAGGG
Source organism: Elephantulus edwardii (assembly GCF_000299155.1). NCBI lineage: Eukaryota > Metazoa > Chordata > Mammalia > Macroscelidea > Macroscelididae > Elephantulus > Elephantulus edwardii. The sequence continues at coordinate 2,764,479 of NW_006400049.1, read as the reverse complement.
CTCTTGTACATAGGGTCGCTATGAGTTGCAAGCAACTTGATGGCACATAATAACAACAACAACAACAACCTTATCAGACTTCTCCACTTAAAATCTTCTTTTAAACAATTCCTCCGCCCAAAAGTCCCCACTGCCATCTAATTGGTTCTGTCTCATAATAATTCTCCATTGGATTTTCAAGATTAAATCTTCAAGGAAGGAAGCTGCACATCTTTCTCCAGAGTATATTTGAGCTATCAAACTTTTGGATAGGAGCTGGGTATATTACTACATTTATTTTAACTTTTTTCCTTTCTTTTTTCTTTCTTTCTTCCTCTCTTCCTCCCTTTCTCTAATTCTGTATGTACATACACACACAAGTTAACTTAAATAGCTCAGCTAAATTCACTGCTAGGAAGTCTTTTTCCAAATATCAATTGTACAATGAGTGTCTGAAGCTGTAAATCTTTATGGGAAGAAACTGTCCATATTTCTCCTATGTTGGATTCAAATTGTCAGTCCTGTAGTTAGCAGTACCACACATTAAATAAGATCTTCCACCACCAGGAAGATATTACACTATGTGGAATATCTCAGTCACAAAAAGAATAACTACTACATAAGACCCCTGTTATAAAAATAGGATTGACATGGTAGGGGGGTGGAGGGTGGTCAGGAAAAAAGTGGATAGATAATGAACACTACATTGAAATACATGAAGGAAAGGACTATCTGAACGGAATGGATGCTTAGGCAGTATATGTATGTATGACAAATAGCAATTTGGAACAAGATTTACATTACAAAGTGAGTTGGGGGAGGGAAAGGAACTGTGTATCAATAAATGAATGAAAACCCAATCTTTTTGTAAATTTCCATTAAAATCACAAATTTTTAAAAGCTTGCAAAAAACACTTTAAGTTATTTCAAATATCAAACAGGAGTTTTATGTTTGCAGCAGCTTAGAATAACGGCACTTCAAGTACTTATCTAAAAGTTAAAACTGCAAAACCACTGCTGATCATTGCTTACCACAAACTGATTGAAAGGAAGTATTTAAGGATGACTGCCTGAAAAAACATCTATACATTTATACTAAAGTCTTTCTCTAAACTAAATCAGATCATTATCACATAATTCTGAATTGAAAACTTCTGTTTTTAAAAAAAAATTACTATGAGAGAAATTTGTCATTAAGATAATCATTTTTCATTGATTTTTTAAAAAAATGAATATATTTCAGTAATATTGATAGTTAATTTCTTTTTTGTGATGATTGTGTGTCAGACATTATTCTAAGAATCATATTCATTTAATTCACTGAATTCTAACTCCCTTCCCATCTCCCTCTCTCTCTTTCTCATACAAACACATAAACTCATAGAAAGAGAGAAACAGAAGACACTTTGAGTTAGACTGTTGTTTTCTGTATTTTAACTAGGAGTAACTCAGCCATAAAAATAACTGAGTCATTTGCTCAAGGTGACTCAGTGTGTTAAATTGTGGTAAAATCTGATTCCAATTCCCAGAGCATATTCTCTGCTTAAACATTCCAGTAATTACAATTGTATTTATTTTCAGAATTAAAGACATTTTGTGTTATGTAGTACTCTCCATGATGACTTGTGAAAGAAATAGCTCTTTTATTTCAGGAAGAAACAGGTTATTGTTCTTTGGAGTAAATAATTCTTTATTTTCTAGATACCATGAATTATATGTTGTTGTTGTTGTTGTTGTTGTTGATTGCCATTCAGTCAAGCACAATTCATAGCGACCCTATGAACAAAAGGCCCAAAGTCTTTCTATAACTACCGACATTTATCAAAGTTCATAGAGCTTCCAGAGGCATGTTGTTTAGGAAATGGATGTCACTCCTGCTTCCAATTAATTATATATACCAAATAATATATATTAATTTTATATTTTTGCACAAAAATTTGGATACAAAGCCACTTATATTTTGACATGGATCAATTATATAAACATACAATGTGTTTTAGGCTAATCAGTTTTTTATTTTGTCTATTTAAACTGTTTTTAAAAATTGAGGGCTTATCTAGATATAGCTATAGATACACATATACATTCAGATGCATGCAGAGGAAAAAAGAGTTAGACAAGCCCAGGTGATTTCTCAGAGTCACAATAGTTGGTAGTAGTTAGAAATCTAAATCACTATTTCCAAATGCATTTTTTAGTGTAATGTAAAAAAATAAAATCCTTGAAAAAGAATAATTAAAAAAATTGGATACATGTTGCTTAGGAAGACCCCAGAACAAATCAGAATTCCTGCAGAAAGAAGTAAGAAATCTTTTTTTTTTTCCAAAATCCCTGTGAAACAGTATTCTCCACTTCTCCTCAGATCTTTTGTCAGGTTTTTGCTCTAGCCCTGACTTTTCTATTTGCTTATTAAATTTTCAACAATTTGTGTCCTTATTGAATTCAGTTTTTAAAATTTACCAAGGCACTACTAAGAAAAATATATGATACTTTTGTCAACTTATTCCCCAAAAGATGAACATTTGGACTGCTGATAACAGTAGCTAGATCCTTAGAATTCTTAAGATATGTAACATGATTCATGTTCTGTGACATTTCTAATAGAGCTTCCTTTCTTGTATTTATAGAAGGCAATTTTACTTCCTAAACTCCACGTTAATAATTCTTTTAGGATACAAAAGTGTTCTCATCATAAAATCAAAACATAAATTAACCTTAATGTACTCGTGTTACTGGAAACAACTTAGCTGTTTTTAAGATTATATGTGACTCAATGTTTTGCTTTCTTTAGTACTTTATATTGCTTTTTTTTCTGGTTCTCATTTAAAAAAAAAACAAAAACAAAATAAAAGTGGGGGGAAAAGGAAGAAAGGAGGAAACAGAATGCAAGTATGTGCTTACTAACAGAGAAACAGAGCCAACACCACTTCAGCTATTGTATTCTGTGCTGCCAAAGGTCACTTCCAACTCTGTCAAAGGTAGTGTTGTTTCAGGCTCAGAACAATTTGTCTGCTTTTAGCTTTATTTGACTATTTTACTTTAATCTCGTGGAAAGGGGAAACATTGTTTTGAAAGTACTTGGGCAGAATTACAGAATTTAGTTAGGTTAAATGAACCTAGGCTCACAATCAGCATAGAACATATGAAAAAGAAAAAGGGGGGGAAGAAAAATAGGTTTTTAAAAAAAACACAGACTTTTTACTTTTATTTGAATGTAATTTAAAAATAATATTGGTATACTATTCAATCATTCATACAAATTTTATTTCATAACATTCCTCTACATTGTATCATTGCTCTTCTCAATTATTTCTCTTTTATTTTAATTTTTTAAATTGTGCAAACAGATAGTTTTTAGTAGCTTGCCCCTACACCCCCTGTGTGACAGTAGAAGGATTTTGGATTGGGTTTGGTTTGATGGTTGTTTATTTTATGTCATATGTCAGCTATTTTTCTGGATTAAAAATATACTAAAGCACTAACTTTTCCTAATATGCCAGTGAATTTAGTTGGAACATAATTTTCGGTACAAGTAAGTTGTGTTTTGTAATGCTTGATTATAAAAGTGTCAAGCAGTCAGTTAATTGTCAATTAATTGAAAAAATAGAAACCTACAGCACTGGGGGTAGTTACTCTTTTGCTAGGAAATCAAAAGATTAATTACATTGGGGAAAAACTGCTGTCACAGACCACTCCAGAGCATTGAAGAGAAATTATGTCAGTCTAGAGACTAAGGTGCACCTGATCCAGGCCACTGTCTTTACAATTACTTGCTATGCATCAGAAAGCTAGACAATGACTAAGGATGATAGAAGAAGAATCAATGCCTTTGAGTTGTGGTTCTAGAGAAGAGTACTGAATATACCATGGACTGCTAGGAGAAAAACAGATCCATCCTGGAGAGGGTGAAACCAGGCGCTCCTTGGAGGTAAGGATTTTGAAGGTTTGTCTGACATACTTTGGTCATGTTGAAAGGAGGGACCAGTCCTTGGAGAGGAACATCATGCCTGGGAGGGTGGAGGGACAGCAGATAGATGAAGACTCTGTATGAGATGGATTGAATCAGTGACTGGAGTAATAGGGATTAGGTGTGTCAGAGACAATCAAATTGTTTCAGGATAGAGCAAGGTTCAAAGCTGTTGTACATAGGGTCACTATGAGTCAGAATCCACTCAACAATACGTAACAACAAACAACAATATGCTTCTTATGTAAACGTTAAAAAGGCAAAAAGAAGTGGGGTTGAATGACTAATGGTAAGGAGACTAACAGGGAAGAAATTAGAAGAATGTCATAATATATGGTTATTACAATTAATGTCATAATAAATAATAAAATAGTAACAAATATATAATAAATAATTTCAAAATAAAATGTGCATGAATGATTAATGGAAAGTCAATCCACTCTGTAAACTTTTACTTAAATCTTAATTTTAAAAAACAAAATAAAAATCCTCTCCACTACCAAATGCAAGTCTTTGATGTTACCTTAAAGATGAATAAGTACCCATTTTTGAAGCAATTTCTGTGGTGAGAAACAAAATCATGTTAGGCTAATACAACTCTAGAGGATATGTAAGATCAATTGCCTCTTTGCCAATTTGCAAGATTAATATATAATCTACTGGGAAATTAGCTAAAATATAACCATACACTGCTGCGAACGGGGTCCTGACCCATAGCAATACACTATCGGGTTCCAAGGCTAGAAATTTTACTGGGGAAAAGAACCCATTTTTCTTTATAAAGTGGCTGGTAGATATAAACTGTTAACCTTTAGGATAGCAGCATTATATATTGTGAATTTTAGTACAAAAGCACATTGAGAAACAATCACAGTACAGCATAAAATTACTCTTCGATGAAATGAATGGATAATGCAACATTATCATTATATAAGGAATTCATTTATCTGGTCAATATGTTTCAATTTACAAATATATTTACTTTTTTAATTACCTCTCTCTCTCACACATTCTGCCCCCATTTTCTCCGTATTTATCTCTTTGCAACTAGTTAATATTTTCTCTGAAAAGCATTTATCAACTATTTAGCAATATTGGAGAGTCAAGGACAAAGAATATGCTGTCTATCTTACATTCTTTAAGCAACAGAAGTGTGCTGATGATCCTGACCTAAGGTGGTTGTTGTTAGCTGCAACTGAGTAAAATATGATTGATAGTGACCCTAGAAACAAAAGATCTGAACCCTGTTCTATCCTGCACCATCCTCACACTTCCTGACACACAAGAGCCCATTGCAGCAGTCACTGTGTCAATCCACCTAGTTGAGGGTCTTCCTCTCCTTTGCTGACCCTCCATGCTTCCCAATATTATGTCCTTCTCCAAGGAATAGCCCCTTCTAGCAACATGTCCAAAGTATATGAGGAGAAGCCTCATCACTCTTGCCTCCAAAAAGCACTCCAGCTGTACCCTCTCCAAGACATACGTGTTTGTTCTCTTGGCCATCCATGAGATATTTAGTGCTCTTCTCCAACAGCACAGCTCAAAGGTGTCAATTCTTTTCCTCTGTCATCCTTATTCGTTGTTCAGCTAGTAAGAAATAAAAGTTTTGTGTTAATTGGTTTACACAGAAATATGTGTTGTCTATTGGGCTAAATTATTTGCATTTATGTGATCTGTTCTGTTTTATTCCTACACATATTAATTTCCCACCTTTTAGATTCTAATCAGGGCTGTGTCTCAAGTTTGCAGATGCATAACAAGTGATAGCAAAGACCATGGCCTGTATCAAATGCACCTTAGTCTCCAAAGAGACACCATTGCTCTTCAGTACTTTGGAGAGGTCCCTAACAGCCGACTTTCCCATGGCAATACGTCTTCTAATTTCCTGGCTCCTGGTGCTGAGAATGTTGACTGTGGAGCCGAGCAAACTGAAGCTGTGAACATTCTCAATCTCTTCACCATCCATCCTGATGCTACCAATTGGTCCAGTGGTGAGAATCTTTGTCTTCTTGACATTGAGCCTCATTCTGTATTGGAGGCTGCAGCCTTGATCCTCTGCAGCAGGTGCTTCAGGTCCACTTCAGTTTCAGCAAGCAGGGTTGTGTCATCCGCATAATGCAGATTGTTGATAAATCATCCACCAATCTTGACCCCACATTTTTCCTCATAGAGCCCCGCCTCCCGGATAATCTCTTTTGCATATAGGTTGAAAAGGTATGGAGATAGGATGCATCCCTGGCGTACGCCCTTCCCAATTTTGAACCATGCAGTGTTTCCTTGCTCTGTTCTGACGACTGCCTCTTGGTCCATCTCAGTAATGCCTAGTCTATATTCAGGTATTCCATTTCATTTTTAACAATTTACAGCTTTTCAACATTCAAGCTACATACATTTCATGTTCCAATTGGTAAGTGATGTTGGTTATTGTTTTCCCTCATTTCATTTTTGGGAAGGGAGTGTGGCAAGATTGTATTCTCTCTTCACACCTATTTGATCTGTATGCTGAGCATTCAAGAAGCTGGAGGATTGTGGCATCAAGATTGGAGGGAGACTCATCAACAGCCTGTGTTATACAGATGACACGGCCTTACTTGCTGCAAGGGAGGAGAACTTGAAGCATTTGTTGCAGAAGATCAAAGAATGCAACCTTCAGTATGGATTGTATCTCAATGTCAGAAAAACAAAGAATCTTACCACTGGACCAATAGGCATCATCATGGTGGATGGAGAGGAGATTAAAATTGTCAACAGCTTCATCTTGCTTGGATCCACAATTAACACTCTTGGTACCAGCAGTCAGGAAATAAGATGGATGGCAGAAAAAGAATTGACACCTTTGAGTTGTGGTTTTGGAGAAGAACACTGAACTTCCCACGAATGGCCAAAAGAACAAAAGCAATGGGCTTTTGTATGTCAGGAAGTGTGAGGATGGTACAGAATAGAACAGGGTTCAGATCTTTTGTTCAAAGGGTTGCTATGAGTTGTGCTCAACTCAACAGCACCTAACAACAACACTCTTTGCACGTCGACTTTTGCTGTGCATCTGAGAGTGGGACAATGAATAATGACAGAAAAAAACATTGGTACCTTTGAATTACCTGGGAAGATGGGATGGGTCTGTGGGGTCTGAGGCTGTCCTCTAAGGTGCCCAACTTCAGCTAGTCAGATGCCTCACCCCTCCTCTGAGCTTCCTGCCAGAATGGACGTTGCAGGGTTTTGGCATCTTCGATTACCTGGGAAGATGGGACGGGTCATAGTTTAAAAAGTCATTGCTAGATCCGTCTTGAAGTATAATATTGTCAGTGACAGGAT
>NW_006400049.1:2746409-2754889 GCF_000299155.1 Elephantulus edwardii | reverse complement strand
CCTCTATGAGGTGGATTGATTCAGTGACTGGGATAATTGGGATGGGAGTGTCAGAGACAGTGCAATTGGCACAGGACAGAGTGGAGTTTGGGGCTGTTGTACATAGGGTCGCTATGAGTCTCAGGCGACTCGACGGCACATACCAACAACAACCACCTTTGAATTATGGTGATGGAGAAAAGAGCTTAACATCCCATGAACTGCCAAAAGAACAAACAAATATGTCTTGGAGATGTTGCAGCCTGAGTCCTTTGTGGAGGCAAGGATGATGAGACTTCACCTCACATCCTTTGGGCATGTTGCTAGAAGGGGCCTTTCCTTAGAGTGGGACATGATGCTTGGAAAGGTACCCGAGAAGGAGAGGAAGACCCTTGACCAGGTAGATTGACACGGTGACTGCCACAATGGGTTCTAATGTGCCAGGAAGTGTGAGGATGACACAGGATAAACAGGGTTCAGATCTGTTGTTAATAGGGTCACTGTGGGTTATTCTCTATACCATCCAACAGCTCTTTGCACACGGAGCTCTGGTGGCTAGTGTTAAAGGAGCTGTTCTGCCAACCTAAAGATATACAGTTCAAATCCCCCAGCTTCTCCCATGTGATTTACTGCCTCTGAATACTTACTGGAGGAGTCACCTATGAGTTGGTTTCAACTTGAAGGCACATAACAACAGTAACAAATTTTCGCACAGATTATTATAATTTTTTTTTGTTTTCTCAAGTTGCCCTTTGAAACCTGTTAATTTTTTTTTCACTTCAGCACGTCTTCCCTTTGTTTTGGCATCTTTAAATACTTTGTTGTCTTTTCTTTTTCATTCTTATTGTCTTTTTTATTTTTTGATGGATGAAATTCTTGATGTCATCAGAGGCAGAGAGCTTCTGCTTTAAAATTTAGAACACAGTGCTTGTGATTAAGAGTGACTACTATTTCCTGGCATTTTTATTTCATATGCTATCTCATTTTTTCCTCTTTTCTTTGGTATTATAAGTTTGCCTAGAGGACATTTTAAGAAGTTTTTAATAAATATCCCTACCAAACATTAGAATTTGACAAGAATCAATCTTTGCATTTATATCAGAGCCACTTTACATCAGAATGGTTTTTATTAAGTTGAGAGTCCAGAGAAATGCCTGATTTTCCAAGATTGGGAAACTAATAAACACAGTATAGATAACTGGAATAGGCAAAAAAGTAATTTAAAATATTTTCAAATTGTTTCATTTTGTCTAAGAAGATAGATTGCCTGTCTTTCTCTCCCAGAACCACATGCCGTCAGGATTTCAGAACTGATTCTTATCAGTAGGTCACCAGAGTTCCCTAAGTTTTAAGTAAAGGCTCCTATTGTCAAGGATAAAATAAGTAGAGGCTGGGTGGAAGGAATATGGGGATGGACAGCTGTGGGATGAGGAGGACAGGGCTGAAATCTGTTATTCATAAGGGCATTAGGAGTCATACTCAACTTGATGACACCTAACCACAACATACAACCAAAAGTTGGACATGAATAAGCATGACAAAAGGAAAATTGATGCCTTTGAAGTGTGGCGTTGGAGAAGAGTATTGAATATCCCCTGGACTGCCAAGCAAACAAGTCTGTCTTGGAAGAAGTAACATCATTAAAAGTATGGCACTTTCTCAAAAAGTTGTACATAGAAATACTATTTGGCCCAGCAATTTTACTACTGAGAATATACCCCAAAGAGATCATAACTGCCACCCAAACAGATATATGCACACTCATGTTTATCAAGACTTTGTTCACGATAGCAAAGAGTTGGTAACAACCTAGGTGCCCATCAACAAATGAATGGATAGAGAAGCTCTGGTATAGTCACACTATAGAATATTACGGTACGTTGAAAAACAAGGGACTCATGAAATATTATTCAAAATGGGTGACCCTGGAGGACTTTATGCTGAATGAGATATCTCAGTCACAAAAGGACAAATATTGCATAGTGCCACTGATGTAAAACGGGACTGACATCAGAGTTGGAAGGAGACTGAGAAAGAGGAGATAAATTATGAATATTGCATTGAAACAGATGAGAGAGAACTGTTTAAAAGGGATATATTATTAGGTATTATTGTCATGACAGGAGCCCAGAATAAAGGCTGCATAGTGGAGTGGACTTGGGGGAAGGGGATGAAAGAATACATATAACAATGAAAGAATTTTTCTTTTACTTTTCAAAGAGAGTAATAAACTGAGTGGGAGGGGTGCGCAGGGAGGAAAGTGCAACAATGAATGAAGGGAAATACAAAATCTCTGTAAATTTTCATTAAAATCAATAATATTAATAATAATAAGTTTTAAGAAATTAAATCCTTGAACAGCTAAAAAAAAAAAGGAAGGATGGTATAATTTCACCCCACATAATATGGGATGGAGCAGTCTTTGGAAAAAGACTAGTGACCGAGTCATAAGAAACCACACTGCCATCCCAAAGGTTTATTTCAAATGCACCAGCTGCTGCACTGGAGAAGGACGGGAAATCTCCTGTGAGACCTGCTGGAGGGTCAGGTATGAGTCAGTTTTCATTTAACAGCCCACAACAACAAAAAGATGGCTTGACACAGTGACAATAACAATGTGTTGGAGCCTGTCGAAGATTATGATGATGGAGAAGGATAGGGCAAGTTTCTAATCTGTTGATCCTATGGTCGCTATGAGATACAGTCAGTTCGATGAAATCTGACAACAGCAATAACATACAACAGGTACCTAGCAGAAAGGTAGCATCATTATCACAATTCCAATTACTTTGAAATGCTTGTTATGTGCTAAAAATTAGGTTATTTTATTTGTCTTAGTTACTTGGACCAAGAGGCAGTCGTCAGAACAAAGCAAGGAAACACTGCATGGCTCAAAATTGGGAAAGGTGTACTCCAGGGATGTGTCTTATCTCCATACCTTTTTATCCAGTATGCAGAACAGATTATCTGAGAGGTTGGGCTCTATGAGAAGACGTGTGTAGTCAGGATTGGGGGAAGAGCTATTAACATTCTGAATTATGCAGATGACACAACCCTGCTTGCTGAAACTGAGGAGTACCTGATACACTTGCTTCAGAGAGTCAAGGAGTGTAGCCTTCAGTATGGGTGTAGCCTTCAGTATGGATTGAGGCTCAATGTCAAGAAGACAAAGATTCTCACCACTGGACCAAATGGCAGCATCAGGATAGATGGTGAAGAGATTGAGATTGTTAACAACTTTAGTTGCTTAACTCCACAGTCAGCACTCTTGGCAGCAGCAGCCAGAAAATCAAAAACATATTGTGATGGGAAAGTCGGCTGTCAGGGACCTCACCAGAGTACTGAAGAGCAATGTTGTCACTCTGGAGACTAAGGTGCATCTGATACAGGCTATGGTCTTTGCAATCACTTGTTATGCATCAGAGAGTTGAACAATGACTAGGAGGATAGAAGGAGAATTGATGCCTTTGAGCTGTGATTTTGGAGAAGAGTATTGAATGTACCATGATGGACTGCCAAGAGAACAAACAGATTCATCCTGGAGAGGGATAAACCAGGCTGCTACTTGGAGACAAGGATTCTGGGGCTTTGTCTGACATATTTTGGATATGTTGTAAGGAGGGACAGGTGCTTGGAGAGGGATATCATGCTTGGGAAGGTGGAGGGATGGTGCAGAAGGGGAAAACCCTCTATGAAGTGGATTGATTCAGTGACTGGGGTAATTGGGATGGGTGTGTCAGAGGCAGTGTGATTGGCACAGGATAGACCAGGGTTTAGGACTGTTACACATAGGGTCGCTATGAGTCACTAGCAACTCGATGGCACATAACAACAACAACAACATTTTATTTGCCTTAGTTATAATTTAAGTCTTTTATGTCTATCCTAGGAATAAAGAAATTGAGACTTGGAGACACTAGAGGAAACTTTACAAGGCCATATTTTAGCGTGTGCCAGCACAAAGATTCAAATTCAAGTTGGTCATTAAAGTTCAGTATCTTACACAACATGATTATTTTGATAGTGTTTGGTAAAGCTGAGCACAGAATTAATATCAAGACGTTATTTTTAATTTTGCCCTAATTTCTGAAAGTAAATGACATATGCTTCCACACATAGTTCACAACTGCTAGAAAAAGATTGTGTGGCTATTATGTATCAATTTAGGATGGCATTATCCTTTACATCAGGGAAACCACCTATCAACACGGAAGGTTGCTTATCTGCATTTGTTTAATACGTGGAAGCTTAATTCATTCCACTTTTGAATATAAAACCCAACAGATTTGAACCTAGAAGCCTTAATCAAGTTTAAACATTTCAATAAGTTCAGCAAATATGTGAAATACTTTTTCTGAATATAAACAATTTTTTCCCCTTTGCTTCTTTTTTTGACTCAGAGTAAAATCTCTAGGTTATTTTCTACAATTCATTATCAACATGATCTGGCCTTCAAAGACCTCTCAGACTTGTTGCCACCCCATTCATCCCTCCCCTACATTTACAGGAATCCCCAGTTAATATCCATGGAAAGCAGCAGTCAATTAATCCAAGATGTATTACAATGGGCACACCTATTACCAAGCTCCTCTGTAAACTATTCAAAAGGAAGAATGTCACTTTGAAGACCAAGATAAATCTGATTTAAGTCATGGTATTTTTAATTTCGCCTCACCCAGGTGAAAGGTGGAGAACGAATAAGGGAGGCTAAAGATTTATACCTTTGAATTGTAATGTTGGTGAAGAATATTGATTATTATACCATATACTGACAAAATACTAAACAAATCTATCTTGGAAGAAGTGAAGCTAGAGTGTTCTATAGAAACAAGGTTGGTGAGAATTAGTCTGCCGTATTATGGGCATATTATTGAGAGGTCATTCCCTAAAAAAGACTTTAAGTTTGTAAACGTGGGGAGTCATCAAAAGTGGGTGATGCTCAAGGAGATTGTTTGATATTGTGAATTCAGGAATGACCTTAAGAATAGCATAATTTGTAAAGGTGACAGAAAACTGTGCAGAGTTTCACACTGTTGTCCATATTTGTGGTCTGAGTTGGAGCTGACTCAATAACAAATAACAGCAAAATCATTGCTAACACATCTAGCAAATTTCCACATCAATTTCTACGCATTTATTATTATTCTACTGAAAATCTTTCCTGTCTTGATAGCCTCTACCTCGCTTATTCCAAAGTGTCCTAGAAGAATTACAAATCTTTCACAGAAGAAGATCAGCCAGAATGCTCCTTAGAATAAACCTGGTGAGACTTTATTTCATTTACTTTGGGTATTTTGGGGGATATCTTCAGGAGAGGAAAATCACTCAAACTTGATAAGGTAGAGAGAGGGTCAGTAGAAAAAGATGAAGATCTTTAACCTTAATGATTTAATTACTGCAACCATGGGCTCAAGTATAGCAATAAATGTGACTACGGTGTATGAGCAGGCCCTTTTGTTCTGTTTACATAAGGTCAATATTAATCAGAGCTATCTCAACTTCACCTAAAATTAATGGATCAAATGTCACCTGTTTATAACACTTTCCAAAACAGGGCTGCACCCTTAAGTATGGATAGAAGCTCAACATCAAGAAAACAAAGATTCTCACTACTGGGCCAATTGGCAGCATCATGATAGATGGTGAAGAGATCAAGATTGTAACAGCTTCTGTTTGCTTGGTGCCAGAATCAACGCTCTTGGTACCAGCAGCCAGGAAATGAATGGATACATTTCATTGGGAAAATCTACAGTCAGGGACTTTTCCAGAGTACTTAAGAGCAACAGTGTCAGTCTGAAGACAAAGGTACACCTGATTCAGGCCATAGTCTTTGTGATTAATTGCTATGAATTCAGAGAGCTGGACAATGACCAGGGATGATATAGAAGGAGAATTGACGCCTTTGAGCTGTGTTGCTGAAGAAGAATATTGCATATATCATGTACTGCTAGGAGAACAAAGAGGTTCATCTTAGAGAGGGTAAATCCAGGCCGCTCTTTGGAAACAGGATTCTGAAGCTTCATCTGACATACTATGGGCATGTTTCAAGAAGGGACCAGTCCTTGGAGAGGGACATCATGATTGAAAGGGTGGAGGGGTAGTGCAAGAGAGGAAGAACCGCGATGAGATGGATTGGTTCAGTCACATGGATGGTGGGTGTAGGTGTGTCAGAGACAATAAGTTTGGCATAGGATAGAACAGGATTTAGGGCCTACATAGGATCACAATGAGTTGCTAGAGACTCAATGGCACATAACAACAACTCTAACCAATCTATCTGTTGGCCAAGCATTTATCCTCTTAATTTCCTAGCATAGACTGGTGAACACAGCCAGGATTGCATCTGTTAGTTGAGATATGTCAATTGATATTTCATCAATTTCTGGGGCTTTATTCTTTGCAAATATTTAAACGCAACTTGGAACTCTTCTTTCATTACCATTGGCTCCTATTCATGTGATACTTTCAGAATTTTTTCAGTATTAACCAATTATTTCTGGTACAATGACTGTATACTCACTCTATTTTTTTTTATGCTTCCTGGAGCATTCAAAATTTTTGCCCATAGCATCTCTCAGTATGGCAAATCATGGTTGGAATTTGTTTTCTGTCCTTTCCCTTTTGGAAATGCAGAACAAATTCTTCCCTTTTTACTCTTCAACTCCAGCCCTTTACACATTCCATTGTAATATTCAATATGGATTTCATCTCAACATCAAAAAGACAAAAGTTTTCAACACCAGAACAATAAGTAGATGCAAAAAGACTGAAATTATCAACTATTTACTCTTACTTGGATCCACAATGAACTCCTGTGTTTCCAAAAAACAGGAGACACATTTCATTGAGCAATTCTACTGTCAAAGACCTCTCTAAAATACTTAGGAATAGCTATATTAGTTTGAAGACTAAAGTGCACATGACACCACAAATAAAGATGACAGAGAAGAATCTATGCCTTGAATTGCAGTGTTAGAGAAGAGTACTGCGTATCTCATGGATTACCAAAAAAGCAAACAGATATGTCTTAGAAAAAGTTTCATCTCTCATACTGTGGGCATGTTGCTAGGAGAGGCTACTCCATTGAAGGAGACATTATGCTTGGAAATGTGGAGGGTCAACAAAAGGGGAAAAGGCTCAACAAGACAGATTGACACGGTGACTGCAATATAATGGGCTCAACTGTATCAGAGATGGTGGGGATGTCACGAGACGGGACAGGATCCAGGTCTGTTGTTCATAGGATCATCACTATGAGTTGTACTTAACTTGACAGCACCTAACGACTCACTTATCAGGGAGCACACAGGGCTTGATGGTTAGCAGCTGCATTGTCAACTCAAGGCAAGCAGTTCAAACTCAACAGCTTCTCCATGGGAGAAAGATGACTATTACCTTCCCATGTTAGAGGAACAGCAGTGAGTTTGTTCTGACTTCACTGTACGTAACAACTCCCTTCTCATCTACTTATATCCTCTGATAATGAACATGATACCACATTGTTTGCAGAGAGTGACAAAGACATAAAGCACTTACTAAAGAGGGTAAGATACTAAAACCTTCAATATTAGCTATAACTAAGCATCAAGAAAACAAAAATCCTCACTACTGAGGCAATAGGCAGCATCATAGCAGATGGAAAAAAGATTGAAGTTGTCAACCATTTTATATTTTTTTGATCAGTGGTAACAAGAGTCAAAAAACCAAACACATGGTGCCTTGGAAAAATATGCTGTCAAATTACGTCTCTAAAGTGCTCAAAAATAAGGATATCACTTTAAAGACTAAAATTTACCTGATCTAGTAATTGTATTTTCTACTACTTCCTATGTATTTGAAAGTTTGACAATGAATGAGGATAACTAAAGAAGAATCAATGCTTTTAAAGTGTAGTGTTGGTAAAGATTTTTTTGGCTCTGGTTGTTGGTGCACTTATCTAATGATAGTGGTATTCACTGGTCTTCCTTGCAAGCGTATGGATATTATCCTGTCACTCACAATGTTGTACTTCAAGACGGATCTAGAAATTACTTCTTTTAATTTTGAAAGCAACTCCATTTTTTCTCACCTTTTCATCTCCAGAGTAACATATAATCATCTGACTCAAAATGCCCCATGCCGGTCCATCTCATCTCTCCAGTGCCTAGTATGTCAATATTTATGCCTTCCATTTATTTCTTAACAATATCTTATTTTCCTACATTCATGGTTCTCACATTCCATGTTCCAATCGCGAGTATCTGCTTACAACTGTTCTGCTTCCTTTATATTTCCATATTTGAAAGTTCTACTTCAGTTGCCCGCTCTGTTAGTTTATGTGTGTGTACCAACAACCAGTTGTTGTTGTTGTTATGTGCCGTCGAGTCGTTTCCGACTCATAGCGACCCTATGCACAACAGCCTTAAACCCTGCTCTATCCTGCGCCAACCGCACCGCCTCTGACACACCCATCCCAATTATCCCAGTCACCGAATCAATCCATCTCATAGAGGGTCTTCCCC
>NW_006400049.1:2737429-2743161 GCF_000299155.1 Elephantulus edwardii | reverse complement strand
CCTCCACCATGGAGCTATCGCTCTAGACTCCTGTAATGACAGAAACACCTAGTCACATATCTCTTTTAAACAGTTATCTCCCGCCTCTGTTTCAGTGCAATATACATTATTGAACCCATCATACTCAGTCTCACCCCAACCCCGAGGTTAGTCCCATTCTACAACAGTGGCATCATGTAATATTTGTCCTTCTGTTAATCATAGAGTCTCCATGAGTTTTAGTGTGTCCATTGGAACCTGATGACAACAACTACCTTATCATTACCAGTCAGGATGTCTTTGATTTGTTTATTCATTCTTGTAATACAGATCGTTAGGTGGTTTCAAATATTTTTTTTATTTATATCCTCTCATAAGATTAAAGATGTTTGCTTTGTTCACTACTCTATTTTCATCACTTAAGAAGACTTTGGCCATTAATAAATAGTTGTTACTTAAAAGAAAAGAAGAAGGAAAAGAAAAAGAAAAGATACAAATCACAGCATTTATATACATAACTAGTGGTAGAAAATACCCGTTGTCCTCAGCAACTAGCGTTACTAACGTAGACATCACTAACGTATGAAACTATTTAAAATCCAGATGGCTATTAAGACTTTAGCCTTAAATTGCTTAATGTTTTCATACATAACTGAGATTGAAGATGTGAATGAAAGAGAAAAGCCATGTCTTTGAAAGTAAACTCAAGGGATATGCAATAAGAAAACATAAGAGAAAAATCAGACATCCAATAGCCAGTATTCTCAAAGTCCTGCTTTCTATAATCAAGCAGCAAAGCTGTGGTATTATTGAAAGAATTTCCAGTGTCTCCTTGAAACTGTATCTATAAACTTAACTGGAACATCTTTCCAGAAATGGATGGCAGATGTACATTCCTCAATTGAATATTTATAACGAACACAGTTCCTAGGTAAAAATTTAAGTATAAACCCAATCTCTGTATATAAAGCATTGACACCTACTTCCCATCACAATAAACTTAAGTACTATGTATGAAAATAAAATGCTGAAAATTGTAAATTTAAAAGTTATTATCCATTTTGAAGCCAGCCCCTTAATCCGTAGTAACTCAATGCACAGTGGTAGCAAAACACCATAGAAATCAGTGCTTTGCCCATGATAGGATACAGATTGAACTTTTGTGAACCATATGGTTTTGAGTGGCTGAATTTCACGAATAGATTGTCAAAACGTTACTCATTCCTAGTTTATCTTAGTCTGGAAGTTTTGTTAAAATTTGTTAAACATCAGAGCAAAATACATGTAAGATTATAAATCAACTTGTTCTGAGTATTCTGAATAGGGGTGAAGGGAAATTCTGTTTTTCTTGTAAGTAGACCTTCTTCCACCTCCTTCAGAAGCTTTATTTTAAGCACCATCTGTTGAGTGATTACATCCAAGTAGTATTAACTCTTTCTTAACCATTCTAATTGAAATAAACCTAGATGGACGAAGAATAACATTATTTTACAGAAAGGGCTGTAATTCAGTAGCATGAACTAACTTGAGAAAATTTTCTGCAAAAGACCTCCTTAATACATTTGGGGATTCCTGCCACCAGGAGGACATCCCAGGGGCCGAACAGTACAGGAGACTTTGGGATAGAGAGCTACAAGCAAGGGACAGACTTTCTCAGCTTTCTCAGCTAGCAAGCTAAGCTGCAAGAAAGGGATTTGAAACACACCCTACACGCCCCCGGACAAAACCTGCTTAAGCTAGTGTCCCTCATATCTTGCTACTTCAGAGACAAAGGAAGACATTAGACTTCAGGAGAGAAAGCATCTTCAGGTGAGGCATTCTTCCCCTGAGCCAGTATTTTCAGGTGCTGAGGAGAGAATGGACTGAAACTCACCTGGGGAAAGGTCACTCAATTTGGAGATTCCTATTGCCACAGGGACACATCCCAGGGACCATACAGGACAAGAGAGTTTGAGACTTAGAGTCACAGGCAGGGGAAAGGCTTTCTCAGCTGGCATACACACTGAGCTTCTGGAAAGAAAGCTAACTTGAAATCCCCCTGTACAGAAGCTGCTTCAGTGGAGCACCTGATCTTACACTAGTCAGCCCCTCCACGTTTGGGAGAGAGGAATACAATAAGGCTTGATCACTGCAGGACCATATTGAAGTTGAGGGAGAACCTGAAGGACTTTGTTATTGTAGTTGTTGTTGTTATGTGTTGTCAAGTCGATTGTGACTCATAGTTACCCTATATGTGGTTTTTATGTGCCATCAAGTCACCTGCAACTTATAGTAACCCTATGCACAACAGTCCTAAACCCTGCTTTATTCCATGCCAATCTTATTGTCTCCGACACACCTACCCCCATTACCCCAGTCACTGAATCAATCCACTTCATAAAGAGTCTTCCTTTCCTGTGCTGTCCCTCCACCCTCCCAAGTATGATGTCCCTCTCCAAAGACTGGTTCTTCCTTGCAATATGTGTAAAGTATGTGAGACAAAGCTTCAGAATCCTTGCCTCCAAGGAGCAGGCTGATTTCACCCTCTCCGGGACAAATCCGTTTGTTCTCCTAGCAGTCTGTGGTATATTCAATGCTCTTCTCCAACATCACAACTCAAAGGCATCAATTTTCTTTCCTTAGGAATGACAAAAAGAATAAAACAATAATATAACATGTAAAATCTGAAAATCTAAGTTCAATTTCACCTATAGACTGAACAATTAATTGGGAAAAATCACTTACTTTTTCTGGATGACAGTTTTCCAAACTCCAAAGGAGCTAATATACCATGCTCCTCAATTAATAAGATTTCTACAAAAATTAATAAAAAAATATCAGTGTAAGTCTTTGAATAGTGTTGCTGTACAGTTGGTTTTCTTTTATGTCACCTTTCTGTTTCTAGGTTGGTTTGGTTTTTGGTTTGGGTTTGGTTTATTGGTTTTTGGTTTTTTTATAATGTTATTTACGTCACAATCTGCTGCTGATTCAACTTGAAGAATCCAATAGAGTCCATTCCAACTTACAATGACTATGTAGAATGGAATATAACTTCCCAAAGGGTTATGAAGTACACAAATCTTTAAAAAAAGATTACCTCCTTTTCACCCAGAGTGGCTGATTTATTGGTTAGCAGCCAAGTATCTTACACAGAGCAATACTAGAGCTCCACTAAAAGATTAAAAAAACTCAAACTCTAGTGACTCTCCATTGAGTTTCTGAAACTTTAAATCTTAAGTAGAGGAGACTTGTGTATTTGAACCTCCAGAGAGGCAGAGCCCAGGCCACCAGAATTTCATGTTAAAGGTTTAGTTCATTTCATATTATTACTGATTTGCAAGAGATGGTTCAATTTGCTATTGACATAAGTAGCTTACAAAAACATCGGTCAGCTTATGATCCATCTCTACCTGGATTGGTTGTGGGTTACCCACTCAATAATTGAACTTTACCAGGATTATTTGGAAGGCTCTCCAGTTTGACTTTCATCAGAATTGATTGGAGAAGACCTACCTAGTCTCATCATCATCATGATTGATTATGGAGTCCATGCAGAGAATAATTAAAAGCTCTAGAATACAGAAACTCAGGTAGGACTTCTTGACTTCAAAGAGCTAAATAGGAAGCAAGTCTTTTAGGCAAAGATCTCTGTGCTAAGGACCTCTAAGACGATGTTGAATACAGATCCCTAAGGGCTAGAAAGCTGATATAGGCTTAGTCCATAGGCAATTGCTCTGTTAAACCCGGAGTGGAATTGAACCCTCCAGTGGCTTCATTAGAGAAAGCTGGACTGTCTCCTCTCACATGATTTAAAGCCTCCAAAAACCCACGGGAGTGTCAACAATGGGTTGGTTCTAACTCCATGACAAAGAGTGTGAGTGTTTTTGTTTGAGTAAAATCGAATGCTGAGAATTGCAGCAAGCTCCGTAGAGTCAAGTGACAAAGAAACTGCCAGTAGTTTGAGTGGGAAGAATGATGAAATTGACAGAAGTTGGCAAAGTTAGCCTATGGAAAAGATGGTACTAGTGAATGAATTAGATCACAGGAAAGAACTTGTACATTCAGACAAGTAGTCAGCAATGGGGATAATCACATACAAGATTTGCCGGTGAAACTGCTGTGTCATAAGAGCCATCATAATGCCACTCTTAACTCTAATATGGGCCAAATATTGCCCCAAAACTGCTGATTAAAAGCTGGACAGAAAGATCAAAGGACTATATCTGGTCAGGAAAAGCCTTGATGAGGAACAAGAAGATAAAAACAAAAACAATCACTCACTTTATACACACTTGGTCCATAGTGTCCCAAACCAGTGATACAGAAATTAATCTAGGTAATTTGGAAAAGTAAATGTCCCTCTTGGACAGACAATTCTTAGTGGGGTACTTGTAAGAGTGGAGGGGACTGACTGACTCAACTCCAATTTGATCCTGAAGCTTGCTATTTGTTTTTTACAATTAATCTGTTCTTGGTCACTGTTTACCTTCTATAAATAATAATAGCTTTCAATTTCTCACACTGTACGACTTGTGTGTACTATACAATTGAATCACAGAGTGCAGCGCCTATCCTAGTGGTTTTATGATTGCTTGAGATTTAGAGGTACCAGAAATGAGTATTAATGTTTCCATGGGCATACATCAGGGAAATAAAATGAGGGGGTACCTTACCTAAAACTAGTTCTAGAGATTCAGATAGTATTGAGCTAAAAAAATGGGTTAATAATTAATCTGAGAAAGACCATTCTTCCGCCAAAATTCAGATATGGCAAAGAGCCCATTAGCTCCTGGTCTTGGACTCTATGCTTTGAGATCAACCAGCTATACCTGAAGAATTGAAAAAGAAAATAAGTATTGGTATAACTGGTGGCCTTGTGGCAAGAAGCTGCACGGCAATCCCAAAGGCATGCAGTTCAAGCCCACCAGTTGCTCCGTGAAAGAAGGATGTGCAATCTCCTCCTGATAGATTAACTGCTCTGAAAATCAACTGTAGGGTCAGTTATGGGTCAGTTCTGACTCTGTGGTACACAACAGCAACAGCTTCATCAGCATCATCATCATAAGCCATTAAGCAAAGCTGATAAAAAGCAGTATTGAACATATCACAGACTGCCAAGAGAACAAACAGGTCTGCCCTGGAGCTGGTAAAACATTGTTTCTTAGAGGCAAGGATTCTGAAGTGCCATCTCACATATTTTGGTATATTGCCAGGAGGTACCAGTCTTTGGAGAAAGACATCATGCTTGAAGGTGGAAGGGCAATACAGGAGAGGAAGATCCTGAATGAGATGGATTGACCCAGTAACTGGAGTGATGGGGGTTGCTGTGTCAGGTTCAGTGAAATTGGTCCAGGACAGGGCACGGTTTAGAGCTATTGTACATAGGGTCACTATGAGTCGCACATTCACTTAATCTAAAGCTTTATAAAAACTTTAGAGAGTTGATTCTCTTTTGTGTTTTTAATCACTATCAAGGGATAACTTTTTTGTTCAGATTTATTGAAAGTTTATAGACAATTTGTATTTCCATTCATTCATTGTTGCACATTTTCCTCCCAGTCCCTCCTCCCCCCACCAGTTAACTTTTTAAAAAAAATTATTTCATTGATATACAGTACCCCCTCCCTCAGTTCGCTTTATTATGCAACTCTTATTCTGGACTCTTGTCATGCCTATAATACCTAAACATACGTTCCATTTATACAGTTCTCTCCTTCATCTCTTTCTTTTTTTTTCTTTCTTTTTTTTATTAAATTTTATTAGTTTTAATGAAC
>NW_006400049.1:2736459-2737329 GCF_000299155.1 Elephantulus edwardii | reverse complement strand
CAAAGTATGTCAGACGAAGCCCCAGAATCCTTGCCTCCAAGGAGTAGCTTGGTTTTATCCTCTCCAAGATAAATCTGTTTGTTTTCCTGGCAGTCGAGGAGAGCCAAAGAAAAAGAGATAGATGATTTCTACCAACTTTTAGAGTCGGAGATCGATCAAACATGCAATCAATATGCATTGGTAATAATGGGTGACTGGAATGCAAAAGTTGGGAACAGACAAGAAGAATCAATAGTTGGAAAATATGGAGTTGGTGACAGAAATGAAGCTGGAGATAAAATGATTGAATTTTGCACAATCAATGAGTTATTAATTGCAAATACATTTTATGAGAAACATAAACGCAGGTTATACACATGCATAGGAATCAGATTGATTACATCTGTGGAAAGAACTGCTGGAAAGGTTCAATATCAGCTGTGAAAACTAGGCCAGGAGATGATTGTGGAACAGAACACCAACTACTCATATGCAAATTCAAGCTGAAGCTGAGGAAAATTAAACCAAATCCACCAAAACCAAAATATGACTTTGAGTTCATCCCAGCTGAACTTCAGAACCATCTCAGGAACAGGTTTGAGGTCTTGAACACTAATGAGAGAAGACCTAATGAGTTGTGGGAGGATGTCAAATGTATCATCCAGGAAGAGTGCAAAGGATCATTACAAAGACAGAAGAGAAAAAGGAGACCAAGATGGATGTCAGAAGAAACTCTGAATATTGCACTGGAGCACAGAGAAGCCAAAGTACAAGGAAGAATTCAAGATACAAAGGAGCTGAACAGAAGATTTCAAAAAGCAGCACGGGATGACAGAGCAAAATATTACAATGAAATGTGCAAGGAGTTGGAGTCAGAAAATCAAAAGGGCC
>NW_006400049.1:2710847-2736359 GCF_000299155.1 Elephantulus edwardii | reverse complement strand
TGTCATCCTTACTCTAACTTAATTCTTTTTTTTTTTTAATTTAAATTTGTTATTAATTTCAGTGAAAATTTACAGAGGCTTCGGATTTCTTTTACTTTTCCAAGAGGGTAATGTCTGTTGGGGGGTGAGCCTTGGCAGGGGACAAATCTACAACAATGAATGAATGGAAATCCAAAGCCTCCTTCATCTGTTTCAATGCCATGTACATTATTTATTTCTTCATTTCTTAGTTTCCCCAAACCCCCATGTCAGTCCTGTTTTATAACAGTGGCATTATGCAGTATTTGTCCCCATGATCACTGATTTTGTATAATATTTTATGAGTTCTTTGTTTTTCAGTGCTGCATATATTATGTGAATATACCACAATTTCTCTATCCATTCGTTTATTGATGTGCACTTGGGTTGTGAACAAAGCAGCAATAAACAGGTATGCATATATCTGCTTGGGTGGCAGTTCTGGTTTCTTTAGGGTATATTCCCAGTAATGGAATTGCTGGGTCAAATGGAATGTCTATTTCCAACTTTTTGAAAAAGGGCCATACTGCCTACCATTGTGTTTGCACTATTTTACACTCCCACCAACAGTGAATAAGGATTCTAGTTTCTCCTCCACCTTTCCAGCATTTGTTGTTTGCAAAGAATAGCTCTTTGTAAGTCATTTCATTCTGCTAGTGGATAGAAACTTATGCTACCAAGCCAAAGATGAGTAATTTTAATCTGTGGCCCTCAGGCCTGGTTTTAATTGATTTTGCTCAAAAATTCTTTTAAGTGGTATAGCACTGCTCTGTCCATTTGCTGTACAAAGCTAACTTGTGATTGCTGTGATGCTGAACACTGTGCCACTGGTGTGTCAGATGTGACAATGGTTACCCATGGTGGATAGTGTTTGGTGGAGCTTCCCGATTAAAGCAAGTTTGGGAGCAGGAATGGCATCTACTTCTGAAATGGCTTGCTTCTGGAAATTCTATGAACATGGAGAAATGATGAAAGTTATACAGGTATTCAGGTCTTTCATTCACAGTCCTTATGAGTCATCTACAACTTCAAGGCCCTTAACAACAGTAACAACAACAACAACAACATAGAGAGAGTTCTGTTGGTCTAGTGGATAGAAAGTTATGCTACCAAGCCGAAGATGGGTGGTGGGTGATTTTAATCTGTGGCCCTCAGGCCTGATTGTTATTGTTTTTGGTCTAACAGTCTTCTAAGTTGTATAGCACTGGTCTGTCCATTTGCTGAACAGAGGTAACTAGTGGTTGTTGTGATGCTAAATACTGTGACACTAAAAAAAAAAAAAAAAGAAAGAAAGAAAGAAAAATACTGTGACACTGATATGTCAAATGTGATAATGGTTACCCATGGTGGACAGTGTTAGGTGGAGCTTCTCGATTAAAACAAGCTTGGAAGCAGGCATGGCATCCACTTCTGAAATAACTTGCCTCCAGAAACCCTATGAACTTGGAGAAACAAAGAAAGTTCTACAAGTGTTCAGGTCTTTCGTTCATAGGGTCACTATGACTCATCTACAGCTTGACAGCACTTAACAAAAACAACATCATAAATAGCTATTTTATGAATACTTTACTATTGTAGAGATAAAAAAGTAGAAACAGTTTCTCTCTTTCTTCTAAAAAGGAAATATCTGAAAGATATTTCTTAGAAATAGGACTACAGAAAGAAGAGCCTATCACTTTCATTTCACAATGGAAAAGCAACAGTAAGAGAGCTAATGACGCCCCCTGCTGGCGACTGATAGCATCAGCAGGAACCCGGCCTCTCCTTCCTGAGGCCTCTCCTTCCTGAATCCTGTCCCATGCTTCATCCAATTCACATCAAATTTCTTCCCACATTCCCTGGGGCTTTGGAAAGCCTCCAGCCCATAAACTGGCTGAAATTGATAAAGCTGTTTGAACTCTCTTAAAATGCATGCAGAGGTACTTTCAACATAATCTCTCTTCAGTGATCTTGGAATAAAATCTTTACAAAATTATTGGATAAGTGGAATTACTTAATTTGCAAAGAAGAGTAGTTTAATTTTTAGAAATCGCTGTAGAAATTTAAACTTTTCCTGAAACTACAAATCAATCATATATTACTTGCTATCCAATTACATATATCATGCCGTTTTTCAATAACTGCTTTTTCAAAAAATATATATAATTTTTAAATAAATAGTACATAAGCATATACTATTTATTTAAAGATAAATAGTAGCCTGCAATAGAAAATCATATTAGTATCTTCAAGCTGTAAATACCTACAAGAAAATTAGATGTTTCACAGGACAATGCTGTCATTATTATTAGAATATTGGTGTCCAGTAAAGGTGCACTCATAGCACAAAAAAAATATAAAAATTCATGATGTTTCTGAGTTTCCATGAAAAAAAATCTCTAAATAAGAGTCAGAAGGTTAATATGCAATTTGGGGCTACCAAACACAACTGCTTAATTTTAACTAAATGGACTTTTTTTTCCTTTCCCAGTATTCTAAAAATTAATTTCTTTGAAAATGTGTTAAAAAATCTGTAGCTATGAATAAAAATTGCAGCTTTTAAAAATAGCTAGCTTTATGAACAGGAGTGGGAAGGCAAATGGAACCACATCCACAAGTATATATAGGTTTGGCAGAAGAAGTTGCTATGTATGTATTTATATATGCTGCAAATATATCCATGTATATAGCAGAGCATGAAAATTTCTTAACTATAATCAAATACAGGAATGAGTCACTAGGTCTAGGGACTAAAGACCATATTCTCAGGGAACATCAAAGTTAACTGAAATAGCATAGTTCACAAAGACAATGTTCTACAAACTACTTTGGTGAGTAGCAACTGGAGTCTTAAGCTTGCAAGGAGCCACCTAAGATGAGTTATTGATAGCTCCCATCCTAGGGCAATGAATAAGGATGGCAGAAGAAGAATGTATGTCTTCAAGTTGTGGTTTTTATTTCAGTATCCCATAAACTACCCAAAGAACTAATAGATATGAATTGAGGAAGGTGTATCCAGAGTGAAGTTGGAGGTAAGAATGGCAAAACTTCACCTCACATTTTTAAAGCAAGTTTCTAGGAGAGGATAAGTAACACTTCTTTCAAGGCAGATTTATTTGTCATTTTCTCAGTTCAAAGAATTTTAAATATTCCCCACCAACACCACAATGGGTTATGTGCCTCTGAAAAGCCACTGGAGGATCACCTACAGATCAATTACAACTTGATGGTACACCATACCAACAGCAACAACAACTCTGAGACCAGCGAAATCTGGTGGCATAGTCCCCAGTGAACTGGGCTAGTAAACCTAAAGGCTTCAAGTCTCTGGAATTCTGAATCCAACAACTATTGCTAGAGAGAAAAAAATGGGTAGTCTCCACCCTTTGCAGTTTACAGCTTTGGAAACCTGATAGAGCATCACTAGGATTTAGGACCAACTAAATATTACAGAGCGAGTCTAACTCTGAGACTACAAGGACATAATGTCACATAGTGTGTAGAGAGCTGAACTATTATTCAAAAGGTTGGTATTGCTAACCCAATGGGTGCATCTTTGAAGAAAGATGGACAATTTCCTTCCATAAAGATTCATAACCTCATGAGAGTCATTGTAAGTCAGAATTGACTAGAAGACTCTAGACTATGGGTTTTGGATTCTAAGAACAAATTATTGCTCTGATTGGAAGAACTAATTATTGCTCTGATTGGAACCTTAATCAAAGGTCCTGGACAGAGGAAAAACTGGGAACATGATTTATAAACAAAAAAATTGTGATATTTACAATCTAGTAGAGACTAGTTGTGAAAGGAGCAGATGTAACATTAGGGTGGCCGAGTTTGATTTATACCTGCTTTATAATGGGAAACTGTCCCCAACGATAAAATCCTTAGCACCATGCAAATAGCTACGTAGTCAGACATGCCACCTTACATGCTCCTGCAACTATTTTTATAAATCATTGGGTCTGATGTTTAGTTACAGTTGTGAAGTTTATTAGGGAAGCATGTGGGAGAGAAGGGGAGGTAAAGAATATTTCAAAATGCAAGTCCAGGTTTAGTCCAGCAATTCCAAGAGAGATTAACAAAGTACAATTCCTCAATTTGCTAAAGTTCAGCTTGCTAAGGTTCAAATTGAGTTCAGCACCACAATAAACCTCCAGCTTCCTCAATCACCCAGTAAACTTTATAGCAGAGCACTTATATGTCAGCTTTTCTTATATTCATCTAGCAAGCAAAATCTTTATTTTGTGGCCTTTATCTCCAGGATTCCTTTGGTTATACCTTACCACAGTCTCTTCACAGTGCCATAGTCTCTTCACAGTCTCTCCACCACCATTGCCCTCTTTCACAGTGTGGAAAGCACTCTCTTATTTTGGCCCTGCAGTTATTGATAATTTGCAAGACCATGTGTCCAAAGTTAAGCTAGCTGAAGATCAACACAATGGCTAGAAAAGACAATTATCAAGGGTTCTAACACCCCACTAATGGAACTTCAAGACAATAATCCTTACCTCGCTTTCAGTCCTGGAACTGAACTCATCCTCATGGGTTAACATTTAGTCAAATATTCTATAAAGCAAACAGTAACATCATAGGGGTACACATTCTTTACAACAATCAACACTATGTGACCAAAAGGGCATCAAAGATGAAACTCTGTAAATAGAAAAGGATAGGAAGAACAGGAATAAATGTTAAGAAGATTGTGACATTTTGGAGTTTACAGTCAATGGCAAGAAATAACATGTGTACAAATTTTTGAATGTAAAACCAATATGAACTGTGAATTTCCCCCAAACCACAACAAAATTTTTAAAACAGATAGTTGCTTTTAGATTAAATATTCCTATTGCTATTACTTCTACAAACTCTTATATACCATCCATACATCTAGGTTTATAAGCATTATCAGTCTAGGTAATACATTCTGAATTCATGAGTATTCTCAGAACGCTTATGTATTACCACAGCATATAATTACATAGATAAAATCCTACAAAAGCTTAAAAAATGTAAAGTGTCTCCTTCATACCCTGGTTGATTTTATAAAACAGTTCTGCTTTCATTTATAAAGCTATAAAATGAAAGACTCCCTTCAGCATTCTCTGAAATAATTTCATGATTCATCTTTTCACATTTCTATATAAAACACATGGAAGATTTGCTCAAGACACACAGTCAAACCACCACTGAATCTGTCTACATTGTCTTAATGCACCTAAGCTTCTGATTTCTAGGAAGTCATCTCATAAGACTTCATTATTTTTACAACATTCTCAACAACCACAGTAACAGTTCACTTCTTTTTCAAGCCCACTTTCAATAGAATAAAATTCCACTACCTTTTATATATACAATAAATATAGAACATGAAATCTATCTGAAAAGAACTCTGAATCACCACAGAGAATCAAATTGATATTGAAATATGCACATTCACAGGTAGATATTCTATTTGCAATTCATACTGCTTAGAGATCAAGTATGACGTTTTATTTAAGGTAACTTAAATATCTATTTGTTTTGTAAGGGAACTATGGACAATATAGCTGTAAACTCATGACTGCACTAAAGAGAAAAATACAATTTAGGGAATCAAGAGAAGCTGCATATTTAAAATCCTCCTTTTGTTTTCTGGGAGATTCAGGAAAACTCACCCCAACTTTGACAGAGATTTTGTAATTCTGTTTAGATCAAAAGGTTCTTAAGCAGTTCTGTTTCTTTTTATGCAAGTATGAAAGGCATTTGGATAGATGTTATTGGTGTTCTGCACCATCCAGCTGACTCTCCAGTGGTTTTCAGAGGCAGCAAACTGCACAGGAGATAACTGTTCCTGTTCCTCTTGTGAAGCAGTGAGTGCATTCAAACCATATACCTTTGGGTTGGCATCACAACTCCTTGCCAGTAAGCCACCAGAGACCTATTTATAAAGTTATGGAATTTTATTCTGGAAAACTAGCAATAAACTACTAACAGTTTTAGTTTCTTTATTTCTGGCATAGCGTTATATACTGAGATATAGCTGAAAGGTCAAAAGTTGGAAACCACTAGCCACAATTAAAAGAAAGATGAGGCAGTACGCTTCCATTTAGATTTGTAGTCCCAGAAATCTGAAAGAGGGTTTCCATGACTCAGAATTACCCCAAACCCTTGCTTTGGCTTGGTTTCCAACTATTTGTTTGTTTGTTTGTTTATTTCAGGTAATCACAAAGCTCACTTAGTATCCATAAGATATTAATATGACAAATGGATAAATATATTACTAGTTAATTTAACTCTAAAAACATACACAGAATAAATGATCTCACTTTATACATTCTAATTTCCTCATAGAGAATCAACGCTTAAGAAATAAATCCTGTTGTTGCTTTTGTTATTGTTAGGTATCCTGGGATGCTTTCTGACTTAGAGCAACCCTGCCTATAACAGAATGACACACTGCCTAATCCTGTGCCATCCAAACAATTGATGCTGGGCTGAAATCCATTTCTACAGCCACTGTTGTTGTTAGGTGCTGTCAAGTCGAGTATGACTCACAGCAACTCTATGAACAAAAGATCTGAAATCTGTTCTTTTCTGCATCATCCTCACACTTCGTGACACCGAAGAACTAATTGCAGCAATCACCATGTCGATCCACCTAGTGGAGGGTCTTCCTCTCTTCCACTGACCCTCTCCCCTTCCCAGCATCATGTCCTTCTCTAAGGAATAGCCCCTTCAAGCAACATGCCCGAAGTATGTGAGGTAAAGGCTCATCATTCCTGCCTCTAAAGAGCACTCCAGCTATACTCTCCTATCATTGGAGCCATTCTGTGAGCCCGTATCAATGAGGGTCTTCCGCTCTTTCACAGATCATCTTACTTTGCTAAGAATCATGTCATTTTCTAAGAATTGGCATGAGGGATATCACTGATAATGTCATATGAATCTTGGCTGAAAAACAGAGACAACTAGATGGATGCCTATTTGTATTTTAGCAATGATGCAAAGGCATTTGTGTATATCACAACAAATTGTGGCTAACATTGTGAAGAAGGAGAATCCCAGAACACTTGATTGTGCTCATGTGAAATCTATACCTATATCAAGAAGCTGTTGTCCACCTCTTCAGTAAATGCTGCTGGCAAAACTTGACTTCCAGCTGCAGAAAGCTGAAACAGAATCCACATCTCACATCACAGACAAAATTCAGTTCAAGGTGGATCAGAGAACTGGGAGTAAAGCCCAAAACCATAAAGTTCATCAAAGACAAACTAGGATCAAACTTGGAAGGCCTAGTGTACAGTATAAAGAGACTGCCACATATAGCCAGAGATGCACAGTCTGGAAAGGATAAAATTGACGAATGGGGACTTCGAAAGATTAAATCTTTGTGCACATCAAAAACTTTTTTCAAAAGGATGAAAAGAAAATCTACCAACTGTGAATGAATATTTGGCAATATCATCTCAGACAAAAGTCTCATAACAAAAGTTTGTAGAATACTCCTGGGCCTCCACAAGGAAAAACCTGATAACTCAATTACAAAATGGGCAAAACACATAGAAAGAATTTTCACAGACGAAGATAATCAAATGACCCACAGACACATGAAGAAATGCTCAAAATCACTGGTAATAAGAGAGATGCACATTGAAACTACAACGAGATACCATCTCACTCCAGTAGTTATGGCCAAGTTTAACAGGACAGCAAGTAATAAATGTTGGAGAGGATGTGGTGATATGGGAACTCTTACACATTGTTGGTGGGACTGTAAAATGATACAACCACACTGGAAGGCAGTTTGATGCTTCCTCAAAAAGCTGAACAAAAAAATTTCCGTATGACTCAGATATTCCATTGCTTGGCATATACCCCAAGAAAATGATATCTGGAGCTCAAATGGGGACTTGTACACCAATGTTCATAGCAGCATTAATCATCGCCACAGTAACATGGAAACAGTCCAGATGTCCAACCATAAACGAATGGATTTGGAAATTGTGGTACATTCATACAATGGAATCTACACAGCACACAGGAGCAATGATTTTGTAAATTATTACCTAACTTGGGAGGAACTGGAAAGCATTATGCTGAGTGAACTACTTCAGTCCCGCAAGGACAAATACTTTATAAAACCATGATTTTAGAATGAATATGGAAATCCAAAGTGGAGGGAGGGTGGAAACAGAAGGGTGAGGATAGGTAGGAAGAAGGGATTGTTAATTGTAGTGTTGCACAATTTGATTGGGGGGGGGTGAAGGAAATTTGAAGGATCTTGTGTGAAAACCAATATATTCGAACTTGGTAAATAAATCAATATAAAATTTTTTAAAAAATAATAAGCTGTTGTCCAAACAGGAAGGGAACAGTGCATGGTTCAAAATCCTTACAGGGAGTTCCAGGGATGTATCCTTTCTCCCTATATAGATTTTTCAATCCATATACTGAACAGGTCATTTTGGAGTCTCGGCAATATTAAAAAGAACGTGATATCAGGATTGAAGGAAGTCTTATCAACAATCTACATCATGTAGAAGATACAACCTTGGTTGCCAAAACTGAGGAGAGCTTGACACGTGTGCTGTAGGTAAAAGAGTTCAGCCTTCAAAATGGTTTGCATCTCATCATGAAGAAAACAAATATCCTTACCATCAGTCCAAGAGACAGCATCAAGATAGATGGAAAAAAGGATTGAAGCTATTATTTCATCTTGCTTGGATCCACAACTGATTCTCTTTGCACCAGCAGTCAGGAAATCAAAAGATGATTTGCTTTGGGGAAACGTGTTGTCAGATACCTCTCCAGAGTGCTAAAGAGCAACCATGTCAGTCTAGAGACTAAGGTGTTCCTATACCAAGTCATGGTCTTCTCAATTGCTTTCTATGCATCTGAAAGCTGCAATGAATATAGGTGACAGAAGAATAAATGCCTTAGAGCTGTGCTGCTGGAGAAGAGTATTGAACATACTATGGACTGCCAAGAGAACATACAGGTCAGGCCTGGAGAGAATGAAATCAGATTGTTCCTTGGAGGCAAGGAATTTGAAACTCCATCTCACATGCTTTGGGCATATTGGCAGGAGGTGCTATTCCTATGAGAAAGACATCATGCTTGAAACGGTGGAGGGTCCACGCAGGAGAGGAAGACCCTGGCTGAGATGGATTGATACAATGCCTGTGACAATAGGGTCAGGTGTGTCAGAGACAGTAATTTGGCTCAAAGTTCAAAGCTGTTGTTCATAGGATCACAAGGAGTCATAGTCGACTCAATGGCAAATAACAACCACAACCACCAGGAATTGTTATCCTCCTGACAACATGCCCAAAGAATATGAGACCAAGTCATTATCCTCACTTCTAAAGAGAATTCTAACTACATTTATTTTTAAATAGATTTGTTTGTTCTTACTGTAGTTCATGGTGCACTTAATATTCCTCACTATATTTCAAGGCACTGATTCTTCTGTGACCTTCCTTATTCATTGTCCAAATTTTATATTCTTTGTTAAAAACAGCATGGCTGTGTCAGACACACTTTAGTCCTTGGGTGACAGATTTGTTTTTTCAGTAAGAGATCTTTTGCAGAAGATGTGTCAAATACAACATATTACTTGATTTCCTGACTATCCACACCAAAGAAGTTGATTGTGAATGCAGGTAAAAGGAAATAATTGACAATTTAAGTTTTTTCTCTGTTTATCATGCTGATGATTATAGATTCAGTAGTGAAGATTTTTATTTTTTTTTATGTAGAAGGTAATCTTTCTCAAGTTTGTTTTCTCTGATCAGCAGTAGCAATGCATCAAGTCTTCTTCACTTTCAGCAAGATTGTACATCTCCATATTATATGTTGTAGATGAATCTTCTTTCAATCTTAATGCTATATACTTCTTCATATAGTCCAATATGATGGATTATTTAAAAACTATAAGAGTATGACGAATTAGTCACTCCTTGTGGAATATAGTTCTAACCTAAAAAAAAAGTTCTGAATAGATTTTAAATAATTATGCAAAGAGAAAGCAGCCAAATAGTTCATATTTTTATATTATTTCATTTGTATGAAATGTCCAAGATAGACAACTCTGTAGACTTACAAAGTAGAAAAGAAATGCTCTAGTTTGGGATAATCTCAAGGGAAATGAGTTCAACTTTTTTGTATTTTGAGGTTACTTTTGAGTGCATAGCAACATTCTAAAATTCTTTTTCATATTGATTGTATAATACTGAGAATCTATTCAAAACATTTCATTGTGTACTTCAAATGGGCTGATTGTTGTTGTTGTTAGGTGCCATTGATTATGACCTGTAGCCACCCTATAAACAACAGATCTGAACTCTGTCCTAACCTGTGCCATCCTCACACTTCTTGACACATTACAGCCGATGGTGACAGTTGCCATGTCAATCAACTTGGTTGAGAGTCTTCTTGTCCTTCACTGTCCCTCTGTCTTTCTGAGCCTCGTGTCCTCCTTCAAATAATAGCCCTCCTAGCAACATGCCCAAAGTATGTGAGGTGAAGTTTCATCATCTTTGCCTCCAAAAAGCACTCTGGCTGCACCCTTTCCAAAAAATATTTGTTTGTTCTTTTGGAAGTCCAAAGGATGTTCAGTATGCTTCTCCAGCACTACAGCTGAAAGGTATCAATTCTTCTGTTACCCTTATTCATCGTCTAGCCCTCAGATGCGTAGCAAGTAACCGAAAATTCTATGACCTGAAGTGATCAAGATAAACCTTAGTCCCCATGTGCTGTGTCTCCTTATTTCCTGACTTCTGGTACCAAGGGTGTTAATTGTGGGAACAAGTAAGATGAAGTTGTTAACAGTTTCAATCTTTTTTCCCATCTATCATGATGTTGTTTGTACATAGGGTTTTCAGAGGCCTGCCATTTCAGAAGTGGATGGCCAATCCTTCTTCCTAGTCTGTCTTAATCTGAATGTTTAGACTTAGAGGAGTATCTGACAGACAGCAATTTGTGGAGTAGTGAAAGATAAATCCCTCATTTTGGAGTTGACCGTTAGTTCACAGTATAGTCCCTGCTCTTAGCCCAGTGCCTTGACCCACTTATTTTCCAGCTCCACCCTCCAGCAGGATACCACTTCACTTCTACCAAATGCCTTCAGAATTAATGTCCCATTGTCCGACCCATGACTTGACAGCTTGTCAGAGAGATTTTTTTTTCCTGTGTCCAGTGTCTCTTAAGTTGACTTGTACTGTCTCCGAAGGGAAGGTGATGTGTCCTGTAGAACTCCTGTATAGATTGTGTTTTTCTTCTTGGCCCTAGGGCCCAACTGGTTTAGACTCCGCCTTGGGGCTTGTTACCTGGAGGCATGTCAGAAGCTGTTGTGGAGGTTCTCTGTGGTGCCTGGCCTCAGCTGCTTCCCTCTGACTCTTGATTTGTTCCTTCCCAACCGGTTTAGGCTCTATGAGGAGAAACGTGGCGTTAGGATTGGTGGACGATCTATCAACAATCTGCGTCACGCAGATAACACAACCCTGCTCGCTGAAACTGAGGAGGATCTCATGCACTTACTGCAGAGGGTCAAGGACTGCAGCCTTCAATATGGACTAAGGCTCAATGTCCAGAAGACAAAAATTCTCACCACTGGACCAATCGATAGCATCAGGATGGATGGTGAAGAGATTGAGATTGTTCACAGCTTCAGTTTGCTCGGCTCCACGGTCAACACTCTTGGCACCAGTAGCCAGGAAATCAAAAAACGTATTGCGATGGGAAAGTCTGCTGTTAGGGACCTCTCTAAAGTTCTCAGGAGCAACGCTGTCTCTCTGGAGACTAAGGTGCGCCTGATACAGGCCATGGTTTTTGCAATCACTTGTTATGCATCAGAGAGTTGCACAATGACTAGGGAGGATAGAAGGAGAATTGACGCCTTTGAGCTGTGGTGCTGGAGAAGAGTACTGAATGTACCATGGACTGCCAAGAAAACAAATAGATTCATTCTAGAGAGGGTTAAACCAGGCTGCTCCTTGGAGCTAAGGATTCTGGGGCTTCGCCTGACATACTTTGGACATGTTGTAAGGAGAGACAGGTCTTTGGAGAGGGACATCATGCTGGGCAGAGTGGAGGGACAGCGCAGGAGGGGAAGACCCTCTATGAGGTGGATTGATTCAGTGACTGGGGTAATCGGCATGGATGTGTCAGAGGCAGTGAGATTGGCACAGGATAGAACAGGGTTTAGGGCTGTTGTACATAGGGTCCCTATGAGTCGCAAGTGACTCGAAGGCACATAAAAACAACAACAACAATCATGATGTTGTCTATTAGTCCAGAGTTAAGAATCTTTGTTTTCTTGACGTTGAGATACAATCTATATTGAAGGCTGTAATCTTGGATTTTCTGCAACAAGTGTTTCAAATCCTCCCTACTTTCAGGATGGAAGGTTATAGCAGTGGCAAACAGTATACAATGGCTGACTGCATATTGTGCTAATTATATTTCAGTAAAGTTTTTCTAGTAAAAAAACTTTTTCCAGTCCTAAATATAAAATGGAGTTGAACTAACTTTGGAAATAGAGACTTGCACAAATGCCGTTACAGTGGTTGTTAGGTGCCATCAGGTTGAATATGATTCACAGTGACCCTATAATGAGAATATCTAAATCCTATCCTATCCTATCCTGTGCCATCCTCATTTCTGACATCCTTGAGACCATTGTTACAGGCACTGTGTCAATCCAACTGGTTAAGGATCTTCCCATCTTTTGTTAACTCTCCATCTTTCCAAGCATGATGTCCCTCTCCAAGATGTAGCATCTCCTAGCAACATACCCACAGTTTGTGAGATGAAGCTTTGCCATCTTTGCCTCTAAGAAATACTCTGGCTGCACATTCACCAAGGCAATTTGTTCTTTTGGCAGTCCATGGGATATTCAGTACTTTTCTCAAACACCACAGTTCAAAGGCATCAATTCTTCTTCTGTCTTCCTTATTTATTGTCCAGCTCTCAGCAGCATAGCAAGTGATTGAAAAGAATATGGCCTGAATCAGACCTTTAACCTTCAAGCTGACATCATTGCTCTTCAGTAGTTTGGAAAAGTCCCTGACTGCGCACTTTCTAAATGTGGTATGTCTCTTGATCTCCTCACCAAGAGTGTGGATTGTGAATCCAAGTAAGATTTAGTCATTGATAATTTTAATCTTTTCTCAATCTATCATAATGTTATCTATTATTATTTCATGCAAGCAAAATATCATTATAACATGGAAGCAAAACACTGCTGAAAATCATCCAAAACAACTAGAACAGTCGATATCCAGAGAACTATCATATGTTCAAGCTGAATTTAGAAGAGGCTATTATAACAGGAACATCATTGTTGATATCATAGTGATTATTTCTGAAAGCATAAAATAGCAGAATAATGCCTCATTTTGCTTTATTGACCATGCAAAGGCATTTGATAATATGAATTAGAATTATGACTATGATTGAGAAGAATGGGAATCCCAGAACACTTGACTATAGTCATGTGTAATCTATACCTACACGAAGAAATTGTTGTGTAAACAGAGCAAGGAAATACTAGATGGTTTAAAATTAAGAAAGGTGTGCGTCAGGGTTGTATCCTCTCTCCATACCTATTCAAATTATATGCTAAGAAAATCATTCAAGAAACTAGATTTTATGAAGGAGAATATGACATTATGATTGGAGCACAACTCATTAACAACCTGTATCATGCAGATGACACAACCTGAAGGTAAGGGAGACTTGAAGTACTTGCTGCAGAAGATCAAAGACTAACTCCTTCAATATGGATTACATTTTCATTCTCACAATTATTGTAAAAATTCTCACTAGTGTACTGGCAGGTAATTGCAAATATAGTCACTGCAAACAAGTTTGTCTTGCAGGAAGTATAGTCAGGCTATTTAGTGTCAAAGATGATAAACTTTTCACATACTTAAGGCATGTTGACAAGGGGAACTAGTCCTTGGAAAAAGCCATTGTGCTAGGAAAGGTGAAGGGTAAGAAGAAATGAAGAAGATCCTCAACAAGGTGGACTGCGTAGTGACTGTAGAAATGGGGATGGGCAAACCAGAGATCATCATAATAGCACAGGATAGAGGCGAGTTTGAGATCTACGGCTCATAGGTTTACTATGAACTGTAATCATCTTAAGAAAGCCTAATAACAGCATACTTGATACTAAGATATGAAATCCTTCATTTTAAAGTATAAATGCTTGGATTAAAGTAATCAGATCCACTTCGATTCAAGGGAATATGAGATTACACTTCAAATAAAAGAAGCAGAAAGGTTGAAATGCAAAATATAATGAAACCAGGAAGAGTATAAAATTGTCACTCTTGATGTCATATTTGTTAAATAGAAAATAATAGCTTTTTGAGATCTAGCCTGAAATCTTAGAGGATGTCAGTGTCATTTAGAGATAAATTCAGTGGAACTCCATACTGGATTTATTTATAAACAATAAATGTTTCATACAAGTATCCAGTGGTCTTAAGGATAAATATAAAACAAATGGCACAACAATAATAATGGAAGAACTGTATCATAATAGTCAATTTAAGATTAAGTTTAAGGAAACAAAATATACTATTGAAAACTATATATCATATGGTACAACAAAAACAGAAGCTACTGAACTTTCATTAAAAAAAAAAAAAACACTACCAGAGCGTGTGAAAATAAGCTGTGATATTCTTTGAGGTCTGAAGTCATTTAAACTTTACTCTTCCATCTGTCAAATCAGTCTGCTTATGGGAATTCACCAAAATGAAATCACTGTAAAAACTGATATATAATAGGGTTTATGTTCACTGAACTCTGCCATGTTTAAAAATCAAGTTAAAAGCCCTTACAGGAATAAGAACATTTTCTACGTGCCAAAAAAACAGCAGACTGATACAGTAGAAAGTTCCCTTGGGAGTTGAGGGAAGGAACATGACCATTATCATCACCTCCTGACAGAAACTATGTCAAAGTGTTTCTCATGGTTATCAATGTGCATTCTTGACTTAGCTTAAAAATGGTTAACAGATTATTAACTGTTTTTTCCAATTGCAATAAATATGTCTTCATTCCTAATATCTTTATTTTAGTGGAAGTTTACATTGCAAGTTGGCTTTCCATTCAACCACACAAATTTATTTTGTTTTAGGACATTATTTATAATACATACAACACAAATTCCTACTTCTCTCCTGTAATTCTCATTTTCATTAATCTTTTTATCCTACCCCATTTCTGCCTTTTGAACATTATCCTTGAGCAAATGTTTCCCATTTTGATGGTGTATGTTTCTAAGAAATCAGTGCCTCCTCTGTGCTTTTGTTCACTTCAGAGGTGTCTATTTTTTGGCTAAAAGCTGAGCCACAAAAGAAGCGTTTTGTTCTTTGTTCAAAGGATAACTAAGAGTCTTGGGATGATGAGTTCTCACGGTTTCTATTATACAGTAATACTGGTTATTTTTATGAATTTTGTTCAACATTTTAATCTGCTCATTTCAACTCTTTCTACTACAACCTCCTTTAGAGAGGCCAAATGGTAATAACTCAGTCTAATCTAGTTCTTCCGGTCTCAGAATCAAGGAAGTTGAGATTTGCAAGGTCAGTTAGACGTTTCAACTAATTGGTTCTATACATCTTTGTTTTATTATCCTCTCTTTTTTTCTTGGGAAAGATCAATAGTTGTGCTTTAGATGCTTGCTCATGAGCTTTTAAGACTCCATTAACCGTTCACTAAAATAGGATATAAAACATTTTGTGAGCTATGTTGTACTAGTTCCCACTGATGTTCTCATAGGCTATGATTCTGAGATTCAGCAGATAACTTCCTCAGGTGTTTGATTAAATTTTCATAATATTGTCCCCTGATGGCTTTGCATAAACATGGAGATAGTTATAGTGTCTACAAACATGCATGTAGAACAAACATCGGACAACTTGCAAGTGGTCTTTATTGTAGTCTTTTTCAATTGTCCATATTCACTTATCTTTTCTATCTGCGTTTCAATCTGCTATAGATTGTTGCTATAGATTTTGTTGTTGTTGCGGATTGCCTTCAAGCATGACTTATAGCTACCCTATGAACAAAAAGCCTGAAGCCCCTCTTCAACTATCGGCATTTATCAAAGTTCATAGAGTTTCCAGATACAAGTTCTTTAGGAAGTGGATGCCACTCCTGCTTTATTATTGTTGTTATTTCAGGATTCTATATGTAATGGTATTTTTATAGTATTTCTTGTACACTTCTCCATGTCTCCTTTCTTTAATGATATTGTGCTGATCACCCTCTTATTATATACTGCCTTTCCTTTGACCCATTTCAGTGTGTCCACTGTTGTTGTTATGTGCAACTGAGTTGAATATGACTCACTGTGACCTCATGAACAGACCTGAATCCTATCATATCCTGTGCCATCCACATCATCTCTAACACACTTAGCCCATTGCTGCAGTCACTGTGGCAGTCTCATTACTTTCTTCCACTTTCTCCCTCATATAGCTGCCCATAGTACTGCTCTATTTCTAACTGATATTTCTGTTTTCAACTTCCTAAAGTGGCTTTGAACTCTTTACAAACTTGTGCATGGTCCTTCCAACTTATCCATATCTTTGCCAGCACTTGTTGTTTTCTATATTACTGAACTTCGTTATTGTTACTTAAGTGAGATATCTTGTGGTTTTGGTTTTCATTTCTCTAATATCTTACTTAATAAGAATAAAAGAATTTCAATATTGCATGGACTTCCAAATGAACAAATAAATATGACTTGGAAGAAGTACAAACAGGGTGTTTCTGACAAGGATGGTGAAATTTCGTCTCATTGACATTGGACATGCTATCAGGAGGAGCTGTTGCTGGGGAAGGACATCATGCTGGGGAAGATAGAGAGGGTCAGCGAAAGACAGTGAACAGAGAGAGAAACTGATACAGCGCTTGTAACAAGTGGGGCTAAATATGACAGAGATCCTGAGAATGGCAGAGCATTGGGCAGGATTTTCATCCGTTGTTCACACGCTCATAACATAACTCAGCATCTAACAACAATAACTTTCCAAGAGCTTCTATATAAGTTTCAACCACAAACCTTTTGGTTACCAGTTCAGTGCTTAATTATTATCTCTATTCAGGGATTCCGATGAAATTATAAAATCAACTGCTCACTGTCATCCAGTCAATTCTGGCTCACGGAAACCACCCATTGTTGTTATTATTGTTAGTTGCTGTCAAGTCGAGTATGACTCATACCAACCCTATATACAGCGGGTCTGACCCCATACTATTCTGTGGCATCAGCACACTCTCTGACAAACTACAGCACCTTGCGGCAGTCTGTGTCAATGTTTCTGGTCGAGAGTCATCCTCTTTTTCGCTGACCCTCCACCCTTCCAAGCATCATGACATTCTCTAAAGAGTAACCCCTCCTAGCAACATGTCCAAAGTATGTGAGGCAAACCCTGTCATCCTTGCCTACAAAGGGCAGTCCAAGATCCTTTCCAAGATATATTTGTTCTTTTGGCAGTCCATGCGATGTTCAGTGCTTTTCTTCAACACCACAGCTCAAAGACATCAATTCTTCTGTCATCTCTATTCATTGTCCAGCTCTTAGATTAATGTCAAGTGATCAGAAAGTCCACTGCCTGAATCAGATGTACGTTAGACCTCAAACTGAAACCCTTACTCCTCAATAATTTGGAGAGTTCTTTAACTGCAGACTTTCCTAATACAATGAGTCTCCTTATTTCCTGACTGCTGGTACCAAGGGTGTTAATTGTGGATTCAATAAGATGAAGTTGTTGACAGTTTTAATCTCTTCTCCATCCATTATGATGTTGCCTCTCAGTCCAGTGGCAAAAATTTTTATTTTCTTAACATTGAGATACAATCCATACTGATGTCTGCATTCCTTGATCTTCTGCTTCAAGTCTTCCTCACTGTCAGCAAGCACGGCTGTGTCATCGGCATAACATAGTTTATTGATGAGTCTTCCTCCAATCTAGGTGTCACGTTTCTCTTCACAGAGTCCAGCTTGTCAAATAATTTGTTCAACATACACACTGAATAGTTATATAGAGAGAATACAGCACTGACACACTCTCTTCTTAATTTTAAAATATGCAATATTACCCTGCTCTGCTCACCCAACAGCCTCCTGTTCCAGAAAGCATAAAAAAAGATGGACAGAAAAATCACTGTAACAAAAAGGACTGATTGGCATGTAAAAATGTCAGGAAGTACTGTCTGAGCAGAACCATTGGTAATGAAGGTGAAAGTGGAAGCTACATTGAAGGCACTGGGGGGGGAAAAGCCCCAGGAATCTAGGGGACACAAGCTGACTTGTTTAAATTATCAGATGCAGCCTTCCATGTTCTCATCAGTCTATGCCAGAAATTTGGAGGATAGTTTTCTGGCCAATGGATTGGAAGAGGTTCCTATTTGTTTCCATTTCCGAGAAAGGTGATTCAACAGAATGTGGAAACTATCAAACAATATCATTAATATCACATGCAAGTAAATACTGCTGATAATCATTCAAAAATGGCTAGAACAGTAGGGAACTGCCAGAAGTTCAAGCAGGATTTAGAAGAGGCCGAGCACCAGGGATATCAATGCTGATGTGAGGTGGATCCTGGCTGAAAGTAAGGATTACCAGAAGAATGTCTATTTGTGGTTTTTTTGACTATGCAAAGGCATTTATTTGTCTGTGAGGACCGTAACAAGTTGTGGTTGACATTGAGAAGAATGGGGATCCTAGAGTTTATAATTGTGCTCATGTGAAACCTATACCTGGACGAGGAGGCTGTTGTGCTAACTGAGCAAGGAAAAGGTTTTCAACATCATAAATATAAATGGCGTAGACCACCTCATCTTTCTCCTGCAGAGCAGCTTGTTGATGTGGTACAACATACAACCCACTACACCACTAATTCTCCTATCTGATCACAAAATCAAAAGAAAATTCACTACCATCTAGTTGATTAGGACCCATCTTAGCTTAAAAATCTTTGTAGACACAGACTATCTTTATTCTGAGAATCAGCTGGAGGACTTGAACTGCCAGCTTTTCAGTTTGTGATCAGAAGGTTGGCAGTTTTGGTTACATAGCCCTGGTTGCATATTGTGCTACACACAATATTTTACATATAATACGCAATCAGGGCTTTGTAATAACAAAGACAACATGAACTTACTGTGATGGAGTCAAATCTGACTCAGTGACCTTCCACTGGGTTTCCTGTAAATTCTTACGCAAGGAGATTGCCCTCCCTTACCTCCTTTTTTTTTTCCTGCAGAGTATCTGGTTGATTTGAACTACTGACATTAGCAGTACAACAGATAACACAGTAAACCATCAGAACTTCTTTTGAAATCGCAAAGGCTCTTTAAATGTAGAAGGTGACAATTGAGGTAGAACCAGAGAGATGGCTTTGTGAGAACACTTGACCAATTCTGCTGGCTTTGAAGATGAAAAAAGGTCATGAGTCCTACTTTTGGAAGCTAGAATAAGAAAGAAATTATACATTCTCCTAGATCTTTCAGAAAGAGACATAACTACATACACCAAGACCTTGGGTGTAGCTCAGTGAACATTATTTCATACTTTTTACCTCCAAAATTGTAATATACCAGATCTTTGTTGTTAGTCATTAAAGTCGTGGTAAATTGCTGCAGAAGCAATAAAAAAACCTAATGTACACCCACAGATTTCATACTTCCCCCAAGTCCCCAGAAATTATTCTGTCCTATCCAAGTAACTTTTCTATTGCAATCAACTTTCATTATTTGAAAAGCATCTTTATTCATAAAATTATCATTATAATTTGATAAGATAGTGATATTTTCTATAAATTGCTATGTCAAAACAATTATGTGAAAAGATATTACCAAAGACATAGAGAATATTTTAAGTCATGATTATAAAGCTATTTTTAATCAATGTCATTTTAGAACCAATTTAGAAGCAAAATATATTTTTAAATCCTCAAATGGCACATACAACTTTTTTAGATGCTATCCTTTATTATTTATAAGATGAAAAACTTATTTGTTGTCAGTTTATTCAGAACATTTTAGAAAAGCAGACATTGATTATTTTGCATTCCTATAACAGGAATGCAGGTGAAACATAAAAGAATGAAGAGAAGAGAGGTGACAATTTACTTCTTAAAAAATTTCACCAATATATTATGAATGTATTTAAAAGACTGTGAAGATCAAACAGAATTGGGAATTGGAGGGGGGAACATTAATTAATTTCATGGCTATATAGACGGCTTCTATTTCTAACTTGGTTTTGTTTCAGAATCTTTCAGAAAGTATAAGAGAGTCATCTCTGGACAAGATTTGCCAGCTGTGGTGACTATAGCTTAGTGAGTTGTGTATGAAGTAAGTAGTGTGTCTCTCCTAGGCAGATCCTTCCATTTTACATTATAGTCTCCTTTTATATGCTTATGACCTCATTCTGTTGTTGGTGTTGTTTTTGTTGTTGTTATGCGCCATGGAGTTGGAAGGAACTCATAGCTGACCCTCCAATGGGTTTTCAGAGGCTGTAAATCATAGGAGAAGAGTGCTCCTCTTTCTCTTGAGGAACATCTGGTAGACTTGAACAAACTACCTCGGGTTGGCAGTGCAACTCCTTACCCAATAGGCCCTCAGAGTTTCTTAGAACAAGTTTTTTATTGTGTTAAGGAGTTCTGATTAGGGTGGACTACATCTTCAAATCTGACCCTACTGGAAGGTATGATCCAAGTTGACAACCTTTTCTTTTGAGGCTGTAGATTATATCTCTGAGATTCTACATAGAGAACTTTTCTTAAGAAGCTCACTTCTTTTTGCTTGGGATACTGCATCTAACCTGATCCAGTTCCTCTGATAGTTTCAGGCTGAAGGCAGCAGTCCCATTATACAACTGTAAGAGCCATGTTCATGATTTTTTTTGTTTGTTTGTTCCTGTGAGACCTTCCTGCAAATTACAGAACTCAAAGACACAGAAAATAGTAAGAGAGAGTCAGGGAAGAAGGAATACTTGAAATTAGATAAGATGGAATGGTGCAGCAGTTTGGTAAAATGAACATTTGGGACATTCTTAAGCTCTGCCTTATTGGGACCAGCAATGAGTTAATCTTTATAGAAGAAATTATTTAATTATGAGATATCATCTCACGCCAGTAAAAATAGAAAAATTTAACAGAACAGCAAGCAACAAATGCTGGCAAAGTTATGGAGAAACTGGAACCCTTATTCACTCTTGGCGGAAGTGTAAAATGGCGCAACCACTGTGGAAAGTGGTTTGGCACTTTCTCAAAAAGTTGCAAACAGAGATACCGTTTGACCCAGCAATTCCACTACCGGGAATATACTCTAAAGAGACCTTAACGGACATCCAAACAGATATATGCACACCCATGTTTATAGCGCCTTTGTTCACAATAGCAAGGAGTTGGAAACAACCTAAGTGCCCATCACCAAAGAATGAATAGAGAAACTGTGGTATATTCACACAATGGAACACAACGCAGCATTGGAAAACAAGGAACTCATGCAATATTATTCAAAATGGGTGACCCTGGAGGACATTATGCTGAGTGAAATACCTCAGTAACAAAAGGACAAATGCTGCGTAGTGCCCCTGTTGTAGAATGGGACTGAAGTCAGGGCTGGGATAAGGCTGAGAAAAACCGGATAATTTATGTATACTGCATTAAAACAGATGAGGGAGAGAACAGTTTAAAATTTGGTTTCACCCTCTCCAAGACAGACCCATTTGTTCTATTGGCAGTCCATGATATGTTCAGTACTCTTCTCCAGAAACACAACTCAAAGACATTCTTCTGTCATCCTTAATCTTTGTCCAGCTTTCTAATGCATAACAAGTAATTGCAAAGACCATGGCCTGGATTTGGCACACCTTGGTCTCTAGACTGACATCACTGCTCCTCAGTACTCTGGAGAGGTTCCTGACAGCAGATTTTCCCAATATAATTCGTCTTTTAATTTCCTGACTGCTTGTGTCAAGAGTGTTGATTGTGGAAACAAGCAAGCTGAAGCTGTTAACAATCTCAGTCTCTTCACAATCTATCATGGTGCTGCCAATTGTCCCAGTAGTAAGAATCGTTGTTTTCTTCATACTGAGCTTCTTCCATATTGAGGGTTGTAGTTCTTGACTTTCTGCAACAAATACTTCAGAAAGTCCTCCTCA
This sequence comes from Elephantulus edwardii, assembly GCF_000299155.1. NCBI lineage: Eukaryota > Metazoa > Chordata > Mammalia > Macroscelidea > Macroscelididae > Elephantulus > Elephantulus edwardii. Next base: position 2,714,182 of record NW_006400049.1, on the reverse strand, counting down.
GTTTCAGTTTCAGCAAGCAAAGTTAAGTCATGTGCACATCACAGGTTGTTGATGAGTTTTCTTCCTACTCTGATGCCATATCCCTCCTCATAAAGCCTAGCCCTTGAATGATCTGTTCTGAATATAGATTGAAAAGATACAGAAACAGGGCCCATCCTTAACACGCATTTTATGATTTTGAATCTTGCAATGTTTTCTTACTGTGTTCTGAGGACTGCTTCCTGGTATGAGTATAGGTTTTCCATGAGCAATCAAGTCTTCTGGGTTTCCAGTTCTTCTTGGAGTTAGTCACAGTTTGTTGTGATCCACACAGTAAAATGCCTTAGCATAGCCAGTAAAACATAGACATTCCTCTGGTGCTCTTTGCTTTCTACCAAGATCCATCGGACATTTGCAATAATGCCTGAAGTGCCAGAGCCTCTTCTAAATCCAGCTTGTGTTTTGGTAGTTCTCTGTCGATGTACTTTTCCAGTCAGTTTAGGATAATCTTAAGCAGTTTTTGCTTCTATGTGATATAAGTGATATTATTCTGTAATTTCTATACTCTATCACGTCATCTTTTTTTTTTGAATGGAATAAATCTGGATCTCTTCCTGTTAGTTGGCCAGGTACTTGTCCTCCAGATTTCTTGGAACAATCTAGTGAATATGTCCAGGGAAGCATCTGTTTATTGAAATATGTCAATTGTCATTCCATCAAGTCCTGGAGCATTGTTTTTTGCTAATTCCTTCAGAGCATATGAACTTCCTCCTTCATCAGCATTGCCTCTTGATAATATATAGTTCCTTTATATTCTTCTGTGTCAGCCAATTCTTTTTTGTACAGTGACTCTCTATGTTCCTTTACTCTTCTTTTAATGATTCCTGGATGATTCAATATTCTGTCCATAGCTCCTTAAGTATTGCAACTTTAGACTTGTTTAGTTGTTTAGTTCTTTCAGCTTTAGAAATGCTGAACTCTTGCCATGCCAGTAATATCTTTTCATATATTCCTTTTATACCATTTTCCCCCTCGTCTGTTTCAAGTTCTTCATAAATTTTCATTAAAATTTGAGAGAAAAAAAGAAAAAAGCAATGCTGAGCGAGTTCGGCCCTTTGAATGTTCATACTCCAGTTCTTTGCACATTTCTGTTCAGCTCCTTAATCCCTAGTTTTTTCCCTTTGCTTTGACTTCTCAATGCTCTAGTGTAATATTTGGAGTCTCTGTTGACATCTATCTCTGTATTTTTTCTGTCTTTGTAATGATCTTTTGCATTTTTCATGGATTATATTCTTGATACCCTCCCACAGCTCTTCCGATCTTCATCCATTAGTGTTCGAGGCTTTAAATCTGTTCCTGAGATGGTTTTGAAGTTCAAGTGGTATAAATTCAAGTTCTAATTTTGGTTCCTGTGAATTTCAATTAACCTTTAGCTTTAGTTTGAACTTGCTTATGAGTAGTTGATTGTCTTTTCCACAATCAGCACCTGGCCTTGTTTTCATAGCTGATATTCAGCTTCTCCAACAAGTCTTTCACAGATATAAAATAGATCTGATTACTGTGCCTAGGATCAGGTGAAACCCATGTGTACAGTTTGTGTTTGTTTCTTATAAAAATATTTATAATAAATAAATCATTGATGTAAAAATGCTATTATTCTATCTCCAGCCTCATTTCTATCACCAAGTCCATGTTTTCAATGATTTATCCTTCTTCACTGCTCCCAGCCTTTACATTCCAGTTGCCCATTATTATTAATGCATCTTGGTTGCATATTCAATCTATTTCAGACTGCAAAAGTTGGTAGAAATTACATATTTCTTCCTCTTTGGCTCTGGTTGTTGGTGCATATATTTGAATGACGGTGGTATTCACCAGACTTCCTTTCTTTTTTTCTTCTTTTTTTTTTTTTTTTAATTGTGATTCCAATGAAAGTTTACAGTCAAGTTGTATTTTCATTCATTCATTTTGAACATTTCCCTCACTAACCCCCAATTCACTTTAAAAAAATATTCCTTTTTTGTTGCATAATTTTCTTACACCCTCACCCCAGTCCACTTTGCTGTGCATCTCTTATTCTGGACTGTGGTAATACAAATAATACCTCGTCATATATTTCTTTAAACAATTCTTTCCTTCATCTGTTCCAATGTGGTGTTCAGTATGGGTATTATCCTGTTGCTCACAGCATTGTATTTCAAGATGCATCTAGAAATGACCTTTTTAACTACTAAAATGACCTCATTTTTTCCTTATCATTTTATCTCCAGCATAGCACATCATATAATTTTGTTTTATTCAAAATATCCCATGCCAATTTATCTTATTTCACCAATATCTAGTATGTCAATATTTATGTTTCGATTTATTCTTAATGATATCCAATTTTCCTACATTCATGCTTCTCACCTTCCACATTCCCGTCATTAGTGTCTGCTTAAAACTTTTCTTCCCCATTTGTGTTTCCTAATTTAAAGGCTCGACCTCAGGTGCTATATCAGCTAGTCCGCTCTATGAAGAATTGTCCATCCACTTCTGAAACAGACCTTGGAACACTCTACGTGCAATAGAGAGTATTTTGCTTAGGTGTTTTATTACCTAGTATTATCAAGTTTAACTAGCTTTTACAGTCTGCCTTGAGCATTACACTGTTTTAAAAACTATCAATATCAGTTTAAAGTAACAACAGATAGGAGCTTTAGAGATAGTGAATTGAACTCATTACTATAAAGTCAGAAAGGACTCATCCTCACCACACAGACCTACCAGCAGCTTTTCGGAAGCTGTATCACAAGAGGAGACTGTCCATTTTTCTTCCAAGGAGCAGCTGGTGGGTTCAAACTGCCTATCTTCGGGTTGGCACCCAGAGACCTACTAGACCACCAGAATTCCATAACGACAATAGGTTTATGCTATTCTGGAAGAAACAAGTTCAAAGGCAGAAAACAATGCAGAAAAGAGTAGAACTGAAACACACAATTCAAGAAATACAACAGATTAAACAAGGAGAAATAAGAGAGCAGGAAAGAGAACCAAAGGAAAAACTTCCAACAAAGAAAGTCTATTTGAGAGATTAAAAAGGAAAGTTTGTAAAGGTAAAAAGGGAAGAAGGAGAGAACCATATTTGAATATATGTTGTTGTTGTTGTTGTTATGTGCCGTCGAGTCGTTTCCGACTCATAGCAACCCTATGCACAACAGCACTAAACCCTGCTCTATCCTGCGCCAACCGCACCGCCTCTGACACACCCATCCCTATTACCCCAGTCACCGAATCAATCCATCTCATAGAGGGTCTTCCCCTCCTGCATTGTCCCTCCACCCTCCCAAGCATGATGTCCCTCTCCAAGGACCTGT
>NW_006400049.1:2707883-2709907 GCF_000299155.1 Elephantulus edwardii | reverse complement strand
GCCAGGGATGCATCCTGTCTCCATACCTTTTCAACATGTATGCAGAGCAGATTATCCGAGAGGCTGGGCTCCATGAGGAGAATTATGGCATCAGGATTGGTGGAAGATATATTAACAATCTCCATTATGCAGATGAAAAATTTGAATATATAGAAAAGATTAATAGTATCCTGGAAATCAAATACAGGAAGAGTGTTAATCAGCTTAGGGGTGTTTTCCCTTCTTTTTTAAAAATTTTTTATTGAGATTTCAATGAAAGTTTACCAAAAACGTGGATTTCCATTTATTCACTGTTATGCATTTTCCTCCCTAACCCCCACCACCAGTTCACTTTTCTCCTCTAAAAAAATTCTTTTATTGTTGCACAATTTCCTCCTGCCTCCCAGTTCACTTTTCTATGCACCTCTTATTCTGGACTGTCGTCATGCAAACACTAATGTTAATCAGTTTTAACATGTGACCATGACCATGCTTTAACTGTGACCATGACCAGTGAACAAAAATTATAGCAAAGCAGTTACACTGAAAGTATTTTTACCCATTGCTTATCATTTTATTTCATACATTTAAAAAATCCCATATTTTTTATCAAGGTTAAACTTTTGACATTAATTAGCATTTTCATTACACAGAAAAAGGGGGCAAAACAAAATTCAAGAACTAAAGAATTAAAAGTAAAATTCCTGTGATAGCAACATGAGACAGGGTTTTGGTGGAATTACTACTGCTTTTAAAGAGAAAATCCTAAAGTTTTTCATCACTCTATAGTATCCTTTTCTTCTTGACTTCTTTGTTAAATCTTTTAAATTAAAATGGATACTAAGTTTTATGTTGTAGTACATTTCAGTTTAATGGATTTTTTATAGTCTTTGCTGTCTGTTACTGCTTTTATATAGAAGGTCAGCCAACATGACCTGTTGTCCATAAAGAAAAATTGGAAATAAACCAAAATCCTGTTTATGAGAAAATGTGATCCTAGCAGCCTGACCTAGCCTATTTCCCATCCAATTCTGCCCTCTTGTGTTCAAGTGTAATATAAATTTTAGCTTGAACTTTTGTAGTTTGAATGAACGCTTATAAAGCAAAGACGTTTTCCACACATCAATGTATTTTTCAGGACATTGGCTCCAAGACCCTCAGTGTAACAGCACTCTACTCAGTTCCTTGCAGGAAAATATTGTCCTTTTGGTCTCGTGGTTGTTGGATAAGTATTACTATCTTATGCGTGTATAGTCTTTTGCTTAACTAAAGGTTCGTTCCCAGATGTGGTTTCAGTTTCAGACTCCAAGTGTCTAAAAGCCACAGTCCAGGGACTCTACCAGTTTCTATGTGACCAATGAGACTTTCCTTGATTAAGTTGTTCTTCTTTTTATGATTTTAAATTTTGTTCTCATTTATATCTAAATAGCAGTTATGGTCTAGGAGCTATGTCAGATACACAGGATATATTGTTATTATTTATGACGATCAAATCAGCTTGACTTGTAGTTAAACTGTGTATAGGAGAAAACAGCTTGGATAAGACTTTATTGCTACCTAAAATGAAGTCAATCATCCTTTTATGGTAACCCAATACATAATGGGACTACTAGTACTGTCCAATTCACATGATCAATTAGATTTCAATATTGTGGATGCATAAAGTTTTCTTTGGCTAATTTTTTGCAAGTAAACAGCAATACTTTCTTCTTTGTCCTATTCCAGATATGCTCTTGATACTTGTTCATTATCACACTAACCTGTAAGACTTCACCACAGATAGGAAATGTCTGTGTATAACATATATTTAGTTGAGAATGAATCTAACTAGGTCTGCTGAAATGATAGTGAGAGTTCTACCACTGAAATACCAATATCTTTGCACAGAATCTCTAAGTTTCTATCTTGATGGACATTATTAAGAACTTAATTCTAGGTATATTGTTGTTTGATCTATCTCCGACTGTAAAAGTTGGTAGAAATCATCTATTTCTTCTTCTTTGGCTCTGGTTGTTGGTGCATATATCTGAATGATAGTGGGATTC
>NW_006400049.1:2700657-2705484 GCF_000299155.1 Elephantulus edwardii | reverse complement strand
CGCAGGAGGGGAAGACCCTCTATGAGATGGATTGATTCGGTGACTGGGGTAATAGGGATGGGTGTGTCAGAGGCCGTGCGGTTGGCGTAGGATAGAGCAGTGTTTAGGGCTGTTGTGCATAGGGTCGCTATGAGTCGGAAACGACTCGACGGCACATAACAACAACAACAACAACAACAACATATTGTTGTTATGGGTGGTCAAGTGAACTATGACTCATAGCAATCTTATGCACAATAGCTATGAACTCAGCTCTATTCTGAGCCAATCTCAGGCTCTCTGACAACTCTAACTTTATTACCCCAGTTATTGTTTCATCCATTTTATTCAGGGTCCTCCTTTTTTACACTGTCCCTCTACCCTTCCAAGCAGCATATCTTCACCAAGGACTGCTCCCTCCTGACAAGATGCCCAAAGTACGTAAGATGGAGCCTCAAAATCCTTGCCTCAAGTAACAGCTTGGTTTCATTCTCTCCAGGATAGACTTGTTAGTTCTCTTGGCAGTCTACAGTATGTTCACTAAGATTCTTCAGCACCACAATTCAAAGGCATCAGTTCTTCTTTTGTCATCTTTGGTCTTTGTCCAGTTCTCTGATGCATAGCAAGCAATTGCAAAGACCATGTACTGGATCAGGCATATCTTAGTCTCTAGGCAGACATCGTTGCTCCTTAGCACTCAGGAGAGGTCCCTAAAAGCAATTTGTCTGATTTCTTGACTTCTTGTACCAAAAGTGCTGATTTTGGAACCTAACAAACTGAAATTGTTAACAATCTCAATCTCTTCACCATCTATAATGGTGCTGCCAATTGGCTCAGTAGTAAGAATCTTAATTTCCTTAATGTTAAACATCATCAATTCACATTGAAGTTTATAGTACTTGACCCTCTGCAGCAAATTCTTTGGGCTCTCTATAGTTTCAGCAAGAAGGTTGTGTCATCTGCCTGGCACAGGTTGTAGATGAGTCTTCCTCCAATACTGACGGAACCTTTCAAATGATCTGCTCTGCCTATAGATTGAAAAGGTATGGAGACAGGATGCATTCCTGACACATTCCTTTCCTGATTTTGAATCATGCAATGTTTCCTTGCACAGTCTAATGACTACCTCCTGATACAAGTATAGGTTTCATGTGAGCACAATCAGGGGTTCTGGGATTCCCTTCTCAAGGTTAGTCACAATGTGTTGAGATCCACACAGTCAAAGGCTTTTGCATAGTCAATGAAACACAGACAGACATTCTTCTGGTTTGTTGTTGATTACCTTTGAGTTGAGCATGACTCATAGTGACCCTATGAACAAAAGGCTTGAAGTTCCTCTGCAACTATTGACATTATCAAAGTTCATAGAGTTTCCTGAGACATGTTATTTAGGAAGTGGATACCACTCCTGCTTCTGGTACTCTATGCTTAAATTCTGTTAGGAAAAACCCTTCAGTTTGAAGATTAAGCTTTTCTATTGTAGGAGTAGTGATTACAAAGACCATGACCTGTATCAGGAGTACCTTAGTCTCCAGACTGACATTCTTGCTCTTCAGTACTTTGGAGAGCTCTCTGACAGCAGACGTTCCCAATGCAATAAGTCTTTTGATTGTGGAACCAAGTTTATGATCTCAATCTCTTCACCATCCATCATGATGCTGCCAATCTGCTCAGTGGTGAGAATCTTTGTTTTCTTGATTTTGAGCTTCAATCCATATCGAAGACTTCAGTCTTTGACCTTCTGCAGCAAGTTTTTCAGGTCCTCCTCAGTTTCAGCAAGCAGGGTTGTGTCATCTGCAGAACACAGAAGAAGAATTGATGCCTTTGACCTATGGGGTTGGAGAAGAATACTGAATATCTCAAGGACTGCTAAGAGAACAAACAAGTTCATCCTGGAGAGGGTTAAACCAATCTGCTCTTTGGAGGCAAGGATTCTTAGCCCAGTCATGGAGAGCGACATCATGCTTGGGAGGGTGGAGGGGCAGTGCAAGAGAAGAAAACCCTCAATGAGATGTATTGATTCAGTGACCGGGGTAATGGGGGTAGGTGTATAAGAGACAGTGCATTTGGCACAGGACAGAACAGGATTTAGGGCTGTTGTACATAAAGTGGCTATGAGTAACTTGACTGCACATAACAAAAACAGTTGCAGTAGTGGCATCCCGTTTCTAAATAATATGCCTCTGGAAACTATAAACTTTGAGAAATTCTGTAAACTCTAAGAAACGATAATAGTCAAGTTAGATAGAAAGGCTTTAAATCTTTTGTTGATAGGGTCACTATGAGTTGTGTTCATTTCAACGGCAATCAACAACAACATTGTAGGGTAAAAATGTTATTGTTGTTGTTGTTGTTGTTATATGCTGTCGAGTCGCTTGCCCCTCATGTAAAAGAGCCCTAAACTCTGCCATTGCCTGTGCCAATCACACTGTCTCTGATACACCCATCCCAATTACCCCACTTACTGAATTAATCCACCTCATAGAAAGCCTTCCCCTCCTGCACATCCCTTCACCCTACCAAGCATGATGTCCCTCTCCAAGGACTGGTCGCTCCTTACAACATGTCCAAAGTATGTTAGATGGAGCCGCAGAATCCTTGCCTCCAAGGAGACGCTCGGTATAACCCTTTCCAGGATGAATCTGTTTGTTTTCCTAGCAGTCCATTGTGCCCTCAATACTCTTCTTCAGCACCGCAGCTAAAAGGCATCAATTCTCCTTCTGTCCTCCCTAGTCATTGTGCAACTCTCTGATGCATAACAAGTGATTGCAAAGACCATGGCTTATATCCGATGCACCTTAGTCTCCAGAGAGACACCATTGCTCTTCAGTACTTCAGAGAGGTCCATAACAGCAGACTTTAACATTGCAATAGGTCTTTTAATTTACTGTCTACTGGTGCCAAGAGTGTTGACTGTGGAGCCAAGAGAGCCTCAATGCATATTGGAAGCTGCAGTCCTTGACTCTCTGCAGCAAGCACTTCAGGTCCTCCTCAGTTTTAGCAAGTAGGGTTGTGTCATCTATATAAGGCAGACTGTTGATAGATCTTCCACCAATCCTGATACGACATTTCTCCTCATAGAGCCCAGCCTCCCAGATAATATGTTCTGCATACAGGTTGAAAAGTTACGGAGACAGGACACATCCCTGGAGTACACCCTTCCCAATTTTGAACCATGCAGTGTTTCCTTGCTCTGTTCTGACGACTGCCTCTTGGTCCAATTATAGATCTCACCTTAGCACGATCAAGTGTTCTGGGATTCCCATTCTTCTCAGAGTCAGCCACAGTTTGTATGATCCACACAGTCAAATGACTTTGCATAATCAATGAAATACAGATAGACATTCTTCTGGTATTCCTTGCTTTCAGCTAAGATCCATCTAACATCAGCTACAATATCCCTAGTACCATGACCCCTTCTAAACCCAGCCTGGACTTCTGGCAGTTCTCTGCTGATGTGCTGTTCCAGTCATTTTTGGATAATCTTCAGTAAATCTTGCTTGCATGTGAAATCAATGATATTGTTCTATAGTTTCCACACTCTGTTGGGTCACTTTTCTTTGGAATGGGAACAAATATAGATCTCTTCCAGTCAGTTGGCCAAGTGGTTGTTCTCCAGATTTCTTGGCAAAACTTGGTGAGCACTTCCAGGAGAGCATCTGTTAGCTGAAATATGTTAATTTGTATACCATCTATTTCTGGGGCCTATTTTTTGCTTTTTCCTTCAAAACAGCCTGAACTTCTTCCTTCATCACCATAGGTTCTTGATCATATGTTGTTTCATGAAATTCTTCTGTGTCTGCCAATTCCTTTTGATCCAAAGTGTACAAATAGTTTTATCAATTAAAAGTGAAATGCAGAGTTGTCAATAAATTAGTTCAACTTTAAATTATTGATTTGATTTGTTCATAAAATTTTCAATTGTACTTCCAATGACAAGAAGTTTAGCTTTGTAGCAATTATTTACAAAGTCAAATTCTTCAATATGCTATATTGTGACATTTAATGCTAAAGCTCTTATGTAATCTTATTGTTAGTTGTCACTGAGAAGTTTATGGGGCAATAATTTCATGCTTTACAATCCCCAGAAAAGTTTGTAAATTACAGACAAGGGTTAGAGCTTTTTATTCTATGCTATTAAAGCTGAAATTTCTTAAATCTTATTACATCTTACCATCTGCATTTTTATAATTCTTATCTAAAGTCAACTTCTGAAAATCTCGATGTAAATAAAAAGTCTTCAAATGCTATTATTTTCTGCTTGTGACTTTTGAGAAAAAATAACTTCTGATTTTTATTAGAAGAAATAGTGTACCAGCTGGAATAGGCGCATACAGGTAATTTGTTCCGAAACTCAAAATGAGCCTGCCTATATGAATAAAGATAGCAGAAGAATTTCTGGTTTTGAGGTATGGTGTTGGATAAGAGTACTGAATACTGCCAAAAAACAACCACAAACAGGTATGTCTTGGAAAAAATGCAACCAAGTGCTCCTTGGAGGCTAAGATGCTGAAATTTCACCTCTCATACTTCAGAAGTATTCCTAGAAAGAGACTGTTCTTTAGAAAGGGACATAATGCTTGGGGAAATGGAGGTTTTGTGAAAGAGAAGATGATTCCCAATGAAATGTGTTGATGCAGTGACTGCTGAGGTATGTCAGAGATGATAAGGATGGCAGTCGTAGGACAAGGTCATGTATGCCGTTAACAAAGTTAGTATGAGTCAAAGCCAGTTTGATAGTACCTAATAACAGCTTCATGAAACAACATATGAGCAAGAGCCTATGGTGATGAAAGAAGAAGTTCAGGCTGCTTTGAAGGACATGGCCAAAAATAAGGCTCCAGGAAT
>NW_006400049.1:2688555-2699567 GCF_000299155.1 Elephantulus edwardii | reverse complement strand
ACCAAGGAGGATAGAAGGAGAATTGATGCCTTTGAGCTGTGGTGCTGGAGAAGAGTATTGAGAATACCATGGACTGCTAAGAAAACAAACAGACTTGTCCTGGAAAGGGTTAAACCGGGTGGCTCCTTGGGGCCAAGGATTCTGAGGCTCCGTCTTACATACTTTGGACATGTTGTGAGGAGAGACTGGTCCTTAGAGAGGGCATCATGCTTGGGAGGGCGGAGGGACAGCGCAGGAGAGGAAGGCCTTCTATGAGATGGATTGATTCGGTGACTGGGATAATTGGGATGGGAGTGTCAGAGACAGTGCGATTGGCACAGGACAGAGCGGAGTTTAGGGCTGTTGTGCATAAGGTCGCTATAAGTCGCAGGCAACTCGATGGCACATAACAACAACAACAACAATAACAGCAACATAATGAGTATAACTATGATATATGTTATCCACAGTGGGAAATTTTTATTTTTATAAAACACTCATATCATTAGTCATTCATCTCAGCTTTGGATTACATAAAGACTACTATTTCATTTTAAATAGTTAAATCATTGCATATATACCTCATTATGCATTATACATTAGGAGCCTATCTTCTAACCTTTAATGACAGGTAAGGATACTCACCAACCACTATACTTATGAAGATTGTCATCCCTAACATCATTGTATATTCAGGAAATAACATATGATTGGGAATTAACAGTAATGAAGGAAGAAATTAACAGTAATTAAGGAAGAAATTCAAGCTGCATTGGAGGCTTTGGGAAAAACAAAAGGCTCCAAGAATCAATGGGATACCAACTGACATGTTTCAAATGACAAATACAACCCTGGACATTCTCAGTAGTATATGTCAGGAAATTTGGAGAACAGCTGTCAGGTCAACTGATTGGAAGATAGCCATCGTAGTTCCCATTTCCAAGAAAAGTAATCCAACAAAATATGGAAGTCAAACAATGTCATTAATATCACATGCAATCAAAATAATTCAGAGGCTAGAACATCATTCAAAAACAGGTAGAACAGTACACAGAGAGCTGCCATACGTTCAAGCTGGATTTGGAAAAGATCATAGCACTAGAGGTAATATTCCATATTTGCTGAAAGCAAAGATCACCAGTAGAATGTCTATTTGTGCTTCATGGACTATGGAAAGGCATTTGACTATGTGGATCATACCAAATTATGGATAATATTATGAAGAATGGGAATTCCAAAACATTTAATTGCACTGGTGTGAAACCTATGCTTGAGACCATGAGGCTGTTGCATGAACAGAGCGAGGGAGCACTGCATAGTTTAAAGTTAGGAAAGATGTGCATCAGGAGTGTATCCTTTCTTCACATATATTTAATTTGCATGCTAAAAAGATTATTTGAGAAGATAAATTCTGTGAAAAAGAATGCCTCACCAGGTTAGGAAGACTCATCAATAATCTGTTATGCAAATGACACTACTCTGCTTGCTGAAAGATAGGAGGACTTGAAAAGCTTGCTCAGCAACAAGAAAACAAAAGTCCCAGCCCCTTGGACCAATAGGCAGCATCATAATAGATGGAGAGAAGATTGAAACTGTCAATGACTTCATCTTACTTGGTAAGAAGAAATAATACATCCCAAAGCTTAATTACATTAAAAAGTGTGTGACTACAAGAAGTTAAAGAAATGAAACTATTTCATAACAAGTACACGAAAAATATCTGATAATGATGCCTATATGCTTCCTTTCTGAATCAAATCACATCTTACTTTTTGGCACTAGCAGTCAGGAAATTAAGAGATGTGTTACATTGGGAAAGACTGTAGTCAGGGACCCCTCCAAATTTCTGGGGAGTAATGATGTAAGTTCAAGAACTAAGGTGTGCCTCGTTCAAGTCATGGTCTTTTCAGTCACTTGCTATGCATCTGAAAGCTGGAACAATGACAAAGGGTAACAGAAGAATTGATGCTTTTGAATTGTGGTGTTGGAGAAGAGCATTGACTATATACATGGTGCCAAAAGAATGGTCAAGCCAGAGTTTGCTATGAGTTGTACTGAATTCAAGGGCACGTAAAAACAACAAGCCCTTTCAAAAAGATAAACTTACTGGGTCTCTGAGATGGAAGCAACTTATTAAAGTTATTCCTATATGTGGTGGCGTTAGTCTGTACTCTTATTTTATCAACCATCAGAGCATCCCAAATTAACTTAAAACCTAATTTAAAAATCATGAATTTGCTATGCAAATTTAGCTCCAAATAAGGTTCCAGCAGATGGCTAACTCAAAGTCTCATTTATACTAAAAAATCTAAATATTTCCACTCACTCTTTGAAATATATATTATTAAAATAAATGGATGATATGAGTATATTCCATTTTCCATAAGAAGGCTTTTACTGCATCAAACCATGTATTCAAATTTCTGGCTAAAATTGTGAATAAAATCTTATCAAACCTTCATGCACCCTGAATTACCTTCCTGGTCTATGGGGGGATTAGGTCAAGTTCCAGAATCTGATATAATCAGCTCTTGTTGATATATTATGTGAAAGAGAAGTTGAAAAGTTTCCTTAATAGACATGAGATTAGAGTTTAGATTGTACTCAAAATTTCCAAGAGCTTTATCTTCAAAGGGAAGGGGAAAGAGGCTCACACATGATCGTACAGATCTGTCTGAATGTATTGGGTGAATAGTATCAGTTTGTTGTTGTTGTTTGATGACTTCGAGTCATAGACGACTCATAGCGACCCTATGAATGAACGGTCTGAGCACTATTTGTACATAAAGTTCCTGGAGGCAAGTCATTTCGGAAGTGAATGCCGCTCCTGCTTCCAGGCTTGGTTACTCAGGAAGCTCCAGCCAACACAGTCCACCACGGGTACCCTTTACCACGATTGGCACATCACTGTCACAGTCTTCAGCATCACAGCAACCACGAGTTACCTCTGTACAGCAACGCACAGAAAGTGTTATACCACCTTCAGCTTGGTAGTATCAGTTTAGTAATTGATAAAAGATTTAAAACATCCTAAAACACAACCCCTGCTTGATGAAACTGAGGAAGACCTGAAGCACTTGCTGCAGAGGGTCAAGAACTGCAGCCTTCAATATGGATTGAGGCTCAATATCAAGAAGACAAAGATTCTCACCACTGGACCAATTGGCAGCATCAGGATGGATGGTGAAGAGATTGAGATTGTTAACAACTTTAGTCAGCTTGGCTCCACAGTCAACACTCTTGGCACCAGCAGCCATATTGAAATAGAAAAGTCTGTAATTAGGGGCCTCTCCAAAGTACTGAAGAGGAATGGTGTCACTCTGGAGACTAAGGTGCATCTGATACAGGCCATGATCTTTGCAGTCACTTGTTATGCATCAGGGAGTTGGACAATGACTAGGGAGGATAGAAGGAGAATTGATGCCTTTGAGATGCAGTGCTGGAAAAGAGTATTGAATATACCATGGACTGCTAAGCAAACAAACAGATTCATCCTTGAGAGGGTTAAACCAGGTGGCTCCTTGGAGGCAAGGATTCTGGGGCTTCGTCTGACATACTTTGGACATGTTGTAAGGAGGGGCCCGTCCTTAGAGAGGGACATCATGCTTGGGAAGGTGGAGGGGAGGGATGGTGCAGGAGGGGAAGGCCCTCTATGAGGTGGATTGATTCAGTTTCTGGGGTAATCTGGATGGGTGTGTCAGAGACAGTGCTATTAGCACAGGATAGAGCACGGTTTAGGGCTGTTATATATAGGGTCGCTATGAGTTACAAATGACTCAACAGCACCTAACAATAACAACAACAGCAAGAAAACTTAGTTACATTAAAAAGTGTGTGATTACAAGAAGAGTAACAGAAATGAAACTATTTACTAACAAATATGAAAAAACATCTAGTAATAATTTTATATCCTTTCTGAATCAACTCATATCTTACTTTTTAATTATTATACATTGACCAAGAAAAAATAAAATACACACATATGCTCCCACAAACTTTGAGTGCCCTCTACCAATAAGCATGAACTCACACTTCCCAATTAACATTACTACAGTTTCTACTCAAAGATAACCATAGGATGTTGTTGTTGTTGTTGTTATGTGCCGTCGAGTCGCCTGCAACTCATAGTGACCCTATGTACAACAGCCCTAACCTCCGCTCTGTCCTGTGCCAATCGCACTGTCTCCGTCACTCCCATCCCAATTATCCCAGTCACTGAATCAATCCACCTCATAGAGGGCCTTCCTCTCCTGCGCTGTCCCTCCACCCTCCCAAGCATGATGTCCCTCTCTAAGGACCGGTCTCTCCTCACAACATGTCCATAGGATACACCACCAAAATTTAAACTAACAACTTCTCTGAGTTCTTAAAAACTTGCTCATTCAATGGAACATAAACAAATTAATAAATATTTGTGTTGTTAGCGTAAAAGTTGGCCTTTTTTTTAGCCAGTAAAGTTAGCCTACTCTGGTCTCCAGCTACCTTAACTGCAGACATATGGTCTTGCAAATCATCAACAGCTGTGGAACTAGGACAAGAGAAGGAGTGCCTCCCACACAAGGCAGCAAAACTTGAGGCAAGCAAGACTTATGACAGCAAGACTTAAAGGAAGACCCTGGTGAGAGTAAGATCCAGGTGATGATGGTGGAGAGACTGTGGTATTGCTGTGGAGAAACGGTGGCAGGTGTGGCCTAAGGCTTCTTGCATTTGTTCTGGCGTAAAGGTTTTTGCTGTTCTTGTTGGCTACTCAAAGGAGAAACTGACTTACAACCGCTCAAATCTTGATGGATTATTTTGTTTTGACTGATGAACTGAAACCACAGCCTGGACTAATTAAGGAACTGGCTCTCTTAGCAACAAAGTAAATGTGTGAAAGACCAAGCTTCACCATCCTTACCTCTAAGGATCACTCTGGCCACTTTTCCCAAGAAAAGTTGTTCTTTGGGCACCCCATGAGCTACTCAGTATTCTACTCCAATACCACAACTCAAAGACATCAATTGTTGTCCAGCTCCCAGATACATAGCAAATAATTAAAAAAAAAATAATCATGACCTGAATCAGCTAAACACTGCATGATATAGAGGAGCTAATATATTTAAATTGTAGACATTTTAGTTAGCAGTCCAACACATAACACACTATGCCACCAGTGTTCCTCCGCCAAACAGTGTTCTTTGTAGTGATTGTTGTTTGTTCTGGACCCAATTACAATTCCCGCTAAAATATCAACAACAGAGAAGCCTTGCCCTATCCTGCTCCCTCCTTACAAGCTCCACTATGCTCCAGCTCACTGTTGCAGTAACACACCCACCCTGATTACCCCAGTCACTGAATCAATCCACCTCATAAAGGGCTTTCCCCTCCTGCGTTGTCCCTCCACCCTCCCAAGCATGACGTCCCTGTCCAAGGACTGGTTACTCTTTGCAATATGTGCAACGTATGTCAGAGGAAGCCTCAGAATCCTTGCCTCCAAGGAGCAGCTTTGTTTAACCCTCTCCAGGTTGAACCCGTTTGTTTTCCTAGCACTCTATGGTACATTTAAAACTCTTCTCCAGCACCACAGCTCAAAGGCATCAATTCTCCTTCTATCCTCCTTGGTTATTATCTTACTCTCTGATGCATAACAAGTGATTGCAAAGACTATGGCCTGTATCAGATGCACCTTAGTCTCCAGAGTGACACCATTCCTCTTTAGTACTTTGGAGAGGTCCCTAATAGCAGACTTTCGCATTGAAATACGTCTTTTAATTTCCTGACTGCTGGTGCCAAGAGTGTTGACTGTGGAGTCAAGCAGACTAAAGCTGTGGACAATCTCAGTCTCTTCACCATCCATTATGATGCTGCCAATTGGCTCAGGGGTGAGAATCTCTGTCTTTTTGATATTTAGCCTTAATCCATTTGAAGGCTGCAGTCCTTGACCTTCTGCAGCAAGTGCTTCAGGTCCTCCTCAGTTTCAGCTAGCAGGGTTATGTCACCTGCATAACACAGATTTTTGATGGATCTTCCAACAATCCTGATGCCATATTTCTCCTCATTCAGCCCAGCCTCCCAGATAATCTGTTCTGCATATAGATTGAAAAGTGTGGAGATAGAACATATCCCTGGCAGTCGAATAGCTGGCTTATATGGAATATCTATGTTTAGCTTTTTGAGGAAAAGCCAAACTGCCTTCCAGAGAGGTTGTACCATTTTACAATCTCACCAACAATGTATAAGAGTTTCTATCTCACCACACCTCTCCAACATTTATTACTTGCTGCCATGCTAAACTTTGCCACAGCTACTTTGGTAAGATGGTATCTTGTGGTTTTTATTTGCATATCTCTTATTGCCAGTGATTTTGAACATTTTTTCATGTCTCTGTGGGCCATCCGAATGTCTTCCTCTGTGAAGTCTTTCCATGTCTTTTGCCCATTTTATAATTGAATTATCAGTCTTTTACTTTGGAGTCACACCCTCCAGTGAGGGTTTCAAGGGCAGTTAATCACAAGGAAGAAGATTGTGCATCCTTATCCCTCAGAGTAGCTAGGGAATTGGAACTTAAGATTGCAACGCTGCTTCTTGCCACTAGGCCTTTGTAACTCACGGAGTGACTTAGCATTAACGTTTGGGATTTTTAGTAATGAGATATAACTTAAATTGAATGCTTTATGTTCTTCAGTAAATGCTCCAGCTTTACTTCATCTTCTGCAAACAGGGTCTGCCTTCTGTAAAATTCAGGTAAATGATGAAACTTTACCCAACCTTGATGCCATATTCTTTCATATAGTCCAGCTTCTTGAATTAAATGTTCAGCATACATACTGACTATATGGAGAAAGGATACAACATTTACACCTCTTCTAGTTTTAAACTATTCTTTTTCCTATTTTAATAACTGCTATTTAGTCTATGTATGGATTTTTCATAAACACAATTAAGTGTTCTGGAATTACCATTCTTTTCAATGTTATCTGTAATTGATTATGATTCACCTAGTTAAATGTCTTTGCATAGACGATAAAACACAGTGAATGTGTTTCTGGTATTGTCTACTTTTAGCCAAGATCCATCTTACAAAAGCAATGATATCCCCCATACCAGGCCTCTTCTGAACCTCTCTTGAGTTTCTGACATTCCTCAGTAGATACACTATTTCAACATTTTGAATAATCTTCAGGAAGATCTTACTTGCAGGTAATATTAGTGCTATAGTTGGATAACATCTACACTCTTTTAAATCATCTTTTTTTTTTTTTAATGGGAACAGTTATGAGCCTCTTCAAACTGAGTAAGTGGGTAGCGCTATTCAAAATTTCTTAGCATAGAGTTGTGAACACACTAAGCAGGGAATGCATTTGTTTTAACTCGTGGGGCAGTATATTTTGCCATGGTCTCCAATGCAGCTTGAAAGTCTTCCTTCAGTTCAGTTGGTCCTTGATAATATGTTACTTTGGTACAGCAACTTTGTTTATTCCTTTCATCTTATTTTCTTTTATTAATTTAAATGAAAGTTTACAGAGACCGTCTCCAGTCATTCGTTGTTGCACTTTTCTCCCTGCCCACTCCCTCCTCCCCAATTCACTTTTCTCCTTGATGAGTAAAAGTCTTTCGTTGTTATGCAATCCCTCCCCCCAAGTCCACTGAACTGTGCAGAGCTAATTCTGGACTTCTGTGTCTTCTTTTAATGCTTATTGCATCAATATCCTTTAATATTGCAACTTGAGGTATGAATTTGTTCTTATTTTAGTTTAAAGACTGCCAAGCATGTTCTTCCCTTTTGGCTTTCTAACTCCAGGTCTTTGCACATTTCATTATAATAATTTGCTTTATCTTTTTTAGTTGCTCTTTGAAATCCTCTGCTAAGCTTTTCCTTCACTTCTCCCTTTCATTTTAACTCTTCAACTTTAAATATCAGTAAACGTATTGTATTTTACAAGTCTGCTGTCAGGGACCTCTCCAAATTATTGAGGAGCAATGATGTCAGTTCAAAGACTAAGGAGGAGTGTTTGATTCAGGTCATGCATCTGAGAGTTGGACAATGAATAAGGATGACAGAAGAAGAATTTATGCCTTTGAATTGTGCTATTGGAGAAGAGTATTAAATATTCCGTAAACTGCTACAAGAACAAACAGATATATCTTAGAAAAAGTATAGCCAGAGTGTTTATTGAAGGCAAGGCTGGCAAAGTTTCATCTCACATGTTTTTGACATGTTGCAAGGAGAAGTTGTTCCTTGCAAAGAGGCATCATACTTCGAAAGGTGGAGGGTCAGTGAAAGAGACAAAGATCCTCAAAGAGATAGATTGGTACAGTGAGTGTAACACTGGGCTCAAGGGTGTCACAGATGATAAGGATGGCACAGGACATTACAGGCTTCAGATCTGTTATTCATAGGGTTGTGATGAGTTATACTTGACTAGATGGTGCCTAACAACAAAAACAACAACTTTGACAAGTAAATTCCAAAGTATAATTTCTTTATAAACAATGGCCTTGATGTCATGCTGTAATAAGTCTTGTTGTTAGCGTTTAGTCTGTCAAATCTAATCCTAAAGTGGTTTGTTTGTTTTTTTAATTCATTTTGGGTAAATTAAAGAACACATTTTTACTTTTATAGAATTGTTTTGTCTTTAGTTTTGAATGGAATTTTAATAAGGGAAATTTCTATTCCTAATTCAACACTTGCTGCAGAAGATCAAAAAATAGAGCCTTCAAAACAGATTGCATTTCCACATGAAGAAAACAATAGGACCAAGAACACACTGGACCAATAGGAAACATCATGATAGAGAAAAGATTGACACTGTAAACAATTTTATCTTACTTGAATCCACAATAAACATCATTTGTACCAGCTGTAAGGAAACCAAGAGATGTATTGCATTAGGAAAGTCTTCAGTCAGAGACCTCTCCAAACTATTGAGCAGCAATGATGTCAGTTTCAGAACTAAGGTGTGTCTGATTCAGGCCATGGTATTTCTGATCACTTACTGTGCATATGAGAGCTGGACAATGAATAAGGATGACAGAAGAAGAATTGATGCCTTTGAATTGTGGTGTTGGAGAAGAGTACTGACCATTTCATGGACTGCCAAAAGAATAAACAATTGTCTTTTGGAGAAAGTGTAGACAAAGTGCTCCTTGGAGGCAAAAATGATAAAACTTTGCCTCAGCTACATTGGGCATGTTTCTAGGAGAGGCTATTTCTTGGAGAAGGACATCATGCTGAGAAAGGTCAGTAAAGGAGAGGAAAACCCTCAACCAAGTGGATTAACATGGTAATTGCCACAGTGGGCTCTAGTGTGTCAAGAAGTGTGAGGATGATACAGGATAGGGCAGAGTTCAGATATGTTGTTCATAGGGTCACTAAGAGTCATATTCAACTCTATGGCACCTAACAACAACAATTGATATTTCTCATTCACTACTCATGGGAAACCTATCCCTAGACCAGGAAGCTATGTTTGAAACAGAGCAACAAAGAAACACATATACCCTGAGAAAATTAGAACTGAGGCACAAACGGAGACTCGTACACCAATGTTCATAGCAGCATTATTCACCAACACAAGAACATGAAAACAGCCCAACTGTCCTACCACAATAGAATGGATTGAGAAATTATGGTACATTCAGACTATGGAATACAGTGCAGCACACTGGAGCAATGATTTTGTAAATTATTACCTAACAAAGGAGAGACTGGAGAGCATTAAGCTGAGTGAACTAATTCAGTCTCACAAGAACAAATATTGTATAAAACCATTATTGTAGAATTAGAATAAGAATTAAGTGGGAGGGGTGGAGTAGAGGGAGAAGGGTGTGCAAGGGGAGGGGGAATGAATCATGGAGTTGTACAATTTGATGGGTGGGGGGTGAGTATCAACATCCATAAGCAAAGTCCAGTCCAGAGTAAACCATCAGATTGTAGCAATTTAAAAGTAGCATCTGGTCAAATCATCTTCAGCCATGGTCAACTATGGGTCAATTCTGTCTTAATGGTACTCCACAACAACAACATTCAGATAATCACATAATTCTTTTAAAAACACACAAGTTTCATGTTACACAACAACAGGGAAAGAAACATAAGCCCATAAGCCTTTTAATGCAACAAAAGCTTTCTGTTCCATGCCCCTACCTCTTAGTCATCTTACATGGATCCCTAGTTTTCCATCATCTCTGTTGCTGCTGATGTTGGTATCTGTTCCAATTTGTCTTGACCAAAAATCTCTGACCTGGAGCTTTCTTGTGCAGAGGTCTGTAAGATAACAAGCATCACTTATTATAGACTATAATTCTGGCTACAAGTTTTCTTTGTTACACAACTTCTAAACTCTCTCAAATATACTCTTCCTGACTGTGAAACGTTTTCTCTCTTACCTTTCCCAATTATCATGGTCAAAGCCTGTTACAGACCAAAGGTAAACTATTTTTTTAATTATTAACTTCAATGAAAATTTACAGAGACTTTGGGTTTCCATTCATTCATTGTTGCACTTTTCTCCCCACCCAAGCCTCCCCCCTAGTACACTACCCTCTTGGAAAAGTAAAACAAAAATTCTTCCATTGTTTTACAAACCCTCCCCCAGATCCACTCCACTATTCAGCCTTCGCTCTGGACTCCTGTCATGACAAAAATACCTAATCACATATCCCTTTTAAACAGTTTTATCCCTTATCTGTTTTAATGCAGTATACATTATTGATCCCATCTTTCTCAGTCTCCCCTCAACCCCAATGTCTGTCCTGTTTTAAAACAGTGGCACCATGCAATATTTTTACTTTTGTGACTGAGATACTTGACTCAGCGTAATGTCCTCTGGGGTCACCCATTTTGAATAATATTGCATGAGTTCCTTGTTTTTCAATACAGCATGGTATTCCATTGTGTGAATATACCACAGCTTCTCTATCTATTTGTTTGTTGATGGACACTTAGGTAGTTTCCAATGCCTTGCTATTGTGAACAAAGCCACAATAAACATGGGTGTGCATATATCTGCTTGGGTGTCAGTTATGGTCTCTTTGGGGTATATTCCCAGTAG
>NW_006400049.1:2686166-2687710 GCF_000299155.1 Elephantulus edwardii | reverse complement strand
GTACATGGGCTGATTTCTGGGTTCTCAATTCTATTCCATTCATCTATGTGTCTGTCATTGTACCAGTACCAGGCTGACTAACCACCACGGCAGAGTAGTAGGATTTAAAATCAGGGAGTGAGATACCTCCTACCCTTCTTGTATTTTTAAGGAGTGCTTTGCTTATTCGGGGCATCTTTCCAGTCCAAATGAAACTGGAGATGGCCTTTTCTATCTCCTTGAAGAATGGGATTGGTATTTATCTTGGTATTGCATTAAACGTGTAAATTGCCTGTGGTAGTATTGCCATTTCCACAATATTAAGTCTTCCTATCCATGAGCAAGGGATATTCTTCCTCTTCTCCAGGTCTCTTTTTGCTTCTTGTAGTAATGTTTTATAACTTTTTTTTTAATAGATCCTTTATACTTCTGGTTCAATTTACTCCCAAGTATTTAATCTTATGATTAGTTATTGTGAATGGTATTGTTTTTCTTAGTTCCGGCTCTGTATTCTCTTTGTCACTGCAGAGAAATCCAACTGATTTTTGTATGCTGATCTTGTATCCTGCTACTTTGCTGAATTGGTCCACTGTGTCCAATTGCTTTCTTGCTGAGTCTTTAGTCTATCATATCATCTTCACAGAGAGATTATTTTACCTTCTCTTTGCCAATTTGGATATATTTCATTCCCTTCTCTTGTCCTAATGCTATAGCTAAGACTTCCAAAGCAATATTAAATAAGAGAGGTGGTAGTGGGTATCCTTGCCTAGTTCCTGTTTTTAAAGGGAATGTCTTTAACCTCTCTCCATTGAGAAAAATGTTGGCTCTCGGGATTGCATAAATACTTTTTACCATGTTGAAGAAATTCCCCTCTAATCCTATTTTGTTGACTGTTTTAATCAGGAAAGGGTGTTGGATTTTGTCGAAGGCTTTTTCCGCATCAGTTGGTAGGATCATGTGGTCTTGTTTTTTCCTTTGTTAATGTTATGAATTACATTAATTGTTTTCTTTATGTTGAACCATCGTTGCATACGTGTTATGAATCCCACTTGGTCATGGTGAATTGTTCCTTTGATGTATCGTTGGATTCTATTGGTCAGTATTTTATTCAGGATTTTTACATCTATGGTCATGAGAGATATTGGCCTATAGTTTTCTATTTTGGTGGTGTCCTTTCCTGGCTTTGTATCAAGGCTTTGTATGTTTGCTTCATAGAACAAGTCTGGGTGAATTCCATCTTTTTATTTTCTGAAATAATTTATGTAGAATTGATAACAGTTCTTCTCTGAATGTTTGATAAAATTCACTTATAAAACCATCTGGTCCAGGGCTTTTTTTGGTTGAAAATTGTTGTATTACCTTTCCAATTTCTTCTTTTGTAATGGCTCTGTTCAGATGTTCCATTTCAGTTTGTGTCAGTTTAGGTAGGTTGTGCATTTCTAAGTATTTGTCCATTTCCTCTAGGTTTACACATTTGCTTGAGTATACTGTTTCATAATACTGTAATGTCAGCTTTTTTATTTTTGTTAGCTCTGTTGTGAAGTTGCCTGATTCATCTCTTATTC
>NW_006400049.1:2647340-2685065 GCF_000299155.1 Elephantulus edwardii | reverse complement strand
CTCTTCAGCAGTGCATTTAAGCCATTCACGTTCAGTGTGACTATTGAGAGGCTAGGTTTTGTTGCTATCATTTTGAGTCTCTCGTGCAATGCTGGTCTTGTTTTTACAAACGCTTTTAGGTTCCGCTTTTCTGGGAATATCTTGATCTCTCTTTCATATTTGATGGATAATTTTGTTGGATACAGTATTCTTGGTTGACAGTTGTGTTCTTTGAGTGTTTGATATATGTTGTTCCACTGTCTTCTTGCTTGCATGGTTTCTGCTGAGAAATCAGCACTTAATCTTATCTGTTCTCCCTTATAGGTTCTCTTTGTTTCTCCCTTGCTACTTTCAGGATTCTCTCCCTATCTTTGGTTCTGGCAAATTTAACTATGATACGCCTTTATGTTTTTCTTTTGGGGTCTAGTCTATATGGTGTTCGCTGAGCTTCTTGAATATATATTCTCTCATTCTTCATTATGCCTGGGAAGTTTTCCTCTAGTAATTCTTCCACAACCTTTTCAGTGCCTTTACTTGCTTCTTCCTTTTCTGGGATTCCAATGATGCGCATGTTATTTCTCTTGATGGTGTCCCACATTATTCTTAGGTTTTCTTCTTTTTCCTTCTTTTTTGAGTCTGCTTTTTGCTCTAGCAGATCAGTGGTGACAATTCTGCCTTCAATTTCACTGGTTCTGTGTTCCATCTCTTCAACTCTGCTCATGTGTCCCTTAATCATGTTGACAACCTCTGAAACATTGGACTTTATATTTTGGATAATGAATTCTTGTTTATCCAGAGCCTCTAATGCCTTGTTTATTTTCTCTGCATTGTTCTGCTTTTTTTTTTAAGCTCCTCCTGGTTTTTGCTTGTAGTATCCTGTAATTCGTCAAGTTTGTCTTTCATCCATTGAATACATTCAATCACTCTTCTTTTAAATTCCGTGTCAGAAAGTTCCATCAGACTTTCTGGCTTCAGGAAATTCACTGATACTGTATCACCCTTTGGGGTGACATCTTGCTTTCCTCTTATGTATTGTGTGGGATAGCTTGCTTTCTTGGAGACATTAATATGTTCTTGATTTGAAGACAATGCTCTAGAAATCCATTGGGCAGCTACCTCACTTGTGTGTTTCTCTAAAATTCTGACTTCAGGGAAATGTCAGTTCAGAGCCTGTGAGAGCAACCTTTTGTTGGCAAGACAGGTCAAGGTGCTCCTGATTAAATGCAAGTTATTGCCCAGACGTGTAGGCACTGGTGTGGAGCCAAATGGGGTGAGACAGGTCTAGGGTTGGGGTGATCACAAGGTCAGGTCAAACACTTGGAGGACCTTGCTCAAACCTCAGCTGTCTTGAGTGTGGTCATGATTGGGGTCCCTACTCAAATTCCCGCTGTCCATTTCCCTCCCAGTGGTTTTCACTCAGTGGTCCCTGCCTGGTGGCACTTACACAGGTGCCCTCACACTGCAGCCTCTACCCAAGCAGGATCCTGGACCAACAGGACCTGAAAAGTCAAAGTAAAATTCCCACAGACCCACTAGCATCTGGCTGATCTGCAGAGTCCACAAAAGTTCAGACAGATTACCAGCTGCTGGCTCATTCCTGGGCAGTCGGCATGGCCCAAGAGAGCTTGGGAAATTCCTCACCAGTGGGCACGTCCTTGGGTGCTCTCTCAGGTAATCGGCAGTGTCCCAGAAAACCCATTCAGGATCCTACCAGCTTTCTCCTGCCAGATTAGTTCCACAGCAGCTCGGCTGGTGGCTTCAGGAGATGGCTGGATTCACTATGTGGCTTTGCATTCCTGTAGCTCCAAAAGGAACTTCTGCAACAGAAGTTCTGATTCAAAAATCCTACTGTCCATGGCTCATCAGGTTGGTTGGGCTCTGTGTGGCGTGAAGGACTCTCTAGTGGCCCTTGTGACTCTGGGGGATTTTGCGGCAGCAGGCCATGCAGTGGTGTCATGTTGCGGAGGGCTGAAGGGGGGTCATGTAGTGGCTGGCTGTTGCTCCTCTAGGGTCACATGGCAGCTGAGGGCAGTTGCTCCTCCAGGATCTCGTGGAAGCTGGGGGGCAGTCAGTTGCTCCTCTGGAGTCTCACTGTGATGGGTGGTTGCTCCCTACTTGCTCCTGGGGGTGGGACTTAGCTGTCCTGTGTGTGATTCAAATTCCAGCTCTTTGGCTGAGCTGGGTTCCAGCTGCTGGTAAAGTATTTTTGAAAGTATTAATAATGAGACAGAATACCAAGAATGTATGAGAAAAACAGAGGTAAAGGAGGAAGAGTTCTCAAACAACTGAAGTGAAGTGACTTGCCAATTCTAGCTTTCCTGTTTTTCTTGAAAATTTCCAGGGAGTAAATCAGAAAGAGAATCCAATGCAGATGAAGCTAAAGTTTTTCTACTGAAAACCTTCTGCTTAACTCAGGATGGAGGGACAATGCAAAAATCCTGTAAAGGCTTAAGGATTGCCTTAGTGCTTTAGAATGATTCCAGTTAATACCAGTTTCCCTCATAACCTGAAGTAGCATTCTGTTTATTACAAATATTTAATATGAAATTTGGCTTTCCATAAAAGCCTGTTCTGGATTTTCATGGAATTTTCATGAACATTGAATACTTGGAATTGTCATTGGCAGTTCAATTAGTAGAAGCACTGGGGAAAACACAGAGGAGATTACAAATGGCATCTGGATTTATGTTAAGGCTCAAAATAGAGTTAGGAGTCCAGTTAAAGAAGCTATAGGCTTCTGGAAACCGAATGTTCTCTAATGTCAGGCTTTCATCAGTCACACACTTTGTTCAGGAGGTGAAAGGAAAAAAAAAATAAGTCTCGGGAATTAATTGTTAAAAAAATCAGGAAACTCTTAAAAGGAAAAGAATTGAATGCTTTTGGCCATGTTCCATAGAAACATTATTTAAAATTCTATTAGGAACAGTACAATCTGACTACCAGCACGAGGTGAGAAGTAGGCTCAAGGTCCTATTTCTTAGAAGCTCAAAGTTAATATAAATGCAAAATATTTTGTTCCCAAACCTCTTACAGGAAGTTCTGTATGTAGATGAATGCAGGAGATGTTAAGTGTCCTAGGTGGAATCTGTCTTATGGAAACTCTATACTACGTACAGTGCTATCTAAGAGCACTGTCAGAATTTGCCTGAATAAGAGAAATGAGATTTCTTAAGAAATAGAAATGGTCTGAATTAGAAATCATCCAAATCACAACTTAAACCACAAACAGAATATATCCTTTAATGTCAGAAGAGGAACTAACGGTTACAAAATTCTTAATTGGCTATAATACCAGATCATTAAGGGATTTAAAGGGAAAATTTCCAGAAATGATAATTTGACAGCCATATAGGCCACGAAATAGGGTCCAAATCCACTTTTCATAGGTTCACTATTTGTCTTATCCTCTCTATGTCACTTAACAGTAGGTCCATAACACATATGTGGAATGAATATGATTAGTATTATTGTATCATTAGGAATATACCATTCAAAGAGATCCCAGGACAGCAAAAGGAATAGTTTCTCTGGTAATCTATTCTTCCTCAAGCATGTCTGTATCTGGAGGTTTGTATTGCTTTTGATGATTCTATGTATCTGAAGATCTGCCATACACCTATTTGTCTATCAAAAGAAATACCTTCTGGGAGTAGATCAAATATCTTGCACAGGCCAGACTGCAGGGAAAAGGAACAATGTCCCGTGGATTCCTGGCTTATGCCAAGACTTTAAAAGAGAGTTGTCTTTGGTATGGTATGTGCAATACCAGTCTTCTAAACAAAAGGTTGGTAATTAGAATCCACCAGGTGCTAGATGGGGTATTTCCTCCCATCAAGGTTTACAGCCTCAGAAATCCAATATAAGACTGCCATGACTCAAAACTAAGTGGATGGCAGTTGGTTTAGTTTTTAGTTCATTATGAACTAAATAAAGAAAATAAAAAGAAATAAAGAATAATAATAATATAAAGAAAAATCTTCACAAGTGGAGTAATAAGCAATATTATAATAATGGAGAAAAGATTGAACTTATAAATTAATTCATTTTACTTGGATCCATAATCAGCACTCATTCTTGCTCTCAATAAAACACTCACTGCTGTAGAGTCTGAGCGACCTTTTAGCTGACACTGCAGCTGGTTTTCAGACACTGTAAACTAAAGGAGGAGTAGTGGTGTGGCCTGAAGGGGGGGAATGGTAGTGGGGTCTCAAGGTGGAGTTGTGATGGGGTGGGGTAGAGATTGGGTAAGAAGTTGGGTTGCAAAACCAAGTCAGGAGGCTGAAATCAGCTGCTCAGCAGGACAAAGATGGACACTCTCCTCCAGTGAGATAGTTGAACCTCCAGTGGGTTTTCACATGCAGTAAATGGCTTGATAGGATAGTGCCCGTCTTTCTCCCTCGAAACAGCCGGTAGATTTGAACCATCTGCCTTTGGCTTGGCAGTACAACTCTTATTTAAACCACCAAAGTTCCAGTGAGATACACAACGTCTGAAAAATCACTGAGGGACCTCTATTAAGTATATTCCACCTGGACAATGAATGAATGAACTCATGCTAACAACAGTCAAGTAAGTGCTGTGGACAATTTCTGCCAAAGACCTCTTTAAAATGTTAAAAAGCAAGGATATCACTTGATGGCCTAGGAAAAAGGAGCTGCACTGCCATCCCGAAGGCACGTGGTTCTAATCCGACAGCGGCTCTGCTATAAAGATGTGCCATCTCCTCCCTTGCGATTTTACTGCTTCTGAAAACCGAGTGGAGGGTCAGCCATGGGTTGGTTCTCACAGGATGTTACATAACAACGTGTGCGTGACATAAGTCATGGTATTTTCACTTGCTTCATATCCAAGACAATTAGGTAGCTACAACATGAGTACTGATGGCTTCGGTGCTAACCCTTAATAATCTACGGATATTGGCATTTTATAAGATATAAAATGAGTAGCAGTAAGGGAACGCTCTAGGAAACAGGTGACTCCTAGACTGGCCCACTTCCTGCTGCAGGGAAATTAAACCCCCGGTGGGCCTCGCTCCCCGGGACTACGGAGAGGCAGCGCGCGTGCGCATAGGTCGTAAGCCCCGCCCCCGTCCTTTCAGGAGCCTGGGTTTCCATCCGGGTCTCGGGGCTCTGTGCAGCCCGCTGCCGCCCCGCGTTTGTTGGATGTTGTTGGTTCCCACTGTTTCAGCTGCTGTGGAGCCGGCGGGCTGGTGAGTGAGCCTGAGGGGTGACAGCCTGCAAATGAGACCACGGGCAGTTGTCCCATACGTGACTGTTCCTTCGAGCGGGACAGTGTGCACAGAGGGGGTCGCGAGCCCTGGGACCGATTGCACCGCGAGTGCATTGAGTCCAAGCACCTTGAGGCGTGGGCGTGTGAGTGTGTATGTATGTGTGTGTTGGGGGCGGCGGTTGTCCCTGGCCTTTTCCATCCAAGCCGGGCTCGGGAACCCAGATCTCGGCTCTTTCCCTCTGGCGGTTTCTCCTGACATCTCTCCCCACAGGTGTTAGGGATTTTTAGCGGCCAAGCTCTCATTTGCATTCTTTATGGTTTGCTCTGCCTGGGACCAGCGTTGAATTGAGTTGGCAGGGAATCTGCAGATTTCCCATCTTCCGTGGGATCAGTCACCAGCCTGCTGGGCCAGGCCACCTTGAAAGTGCCTTTGCACGTCGGTGTCTCTGGGGATCATTTCAAGTTAGATACAGTAACATGGTATAGGGGGAAAGCTATCGGCGCTTACAAAAGTTGAGGTTCTAGTCTTAGACCTGCTCTGTAACCTGCCTGTAAGTTCCCATCCAGCTCGAAAGTTGGGAGACGAATGTGTTGATCAGTTCTTTTCTTAATTGATGCTCGTCCAAAATGAATCAGCATCAGAGGGGAAGGAGGAAAGGTCGGTGCTGGGTCATGGTTTGAGTTCTATATTATAGCAGATTGTGATGCTAGAAAATCGCAGAGGGCCACCGCCGTTTGCATCTTTTTTTTTTTTTTTTTAAATTACACTGGTTTATTTACAAAATTCAATACATTGTTTTAAAGAACAGATTCTTTCAATTTCCCTCACCCCCCGCCATCAATTTGTACAAAACCATGATTAATCCTCTCCCCCCAAACTAACACCACCCCCCCCCCCCCCCCCCCCCACCCCGGGCAAATCCTCATCGCCCTGCTTCCAGCCTCACCCACCCCTCTTTGATGGTTTTATACAGTATTTATCCTTGTGGGACTGAGTTCACTCTGCATAGTGCTCTCCAGTTTCTCCCAAGTTAGGTAATAATTTACAAAATGATTGCTCCTGCGTGCTGCATAGTACTCCATTGTGTGAATGTACTATAATTTCTAAATCCATTTGTTTGCGGTTGGACATTGTTTTCATGTTCTTGCGATAGTGAATAATGCTGCTATGAATACTGGTGTACAAATCTCCGTTTGTGCCTCCGTTTTCATTTTCTCAGGGTATTTTTCCAGTATTGCAATAGCTGGGTCATATATATGAATTTCTATCTTAAGCTTTTTGAGTAAGGGCCAAACTGCCTTCTAGAATGGTTGTATCATTTTTACAATCTCACCAACGATGTCTAAGAGTTCTACATCACCCCATCCTCTCCAACATTTATTACTTGCTGTCAAATTTTGCCACTGTTACTGGAGTGAGATGGTGGTACCTCATTGGGTTTTGGTTTGCATCTCTCTTATTGCCAGTGATTTGGAGCATTTCTTCACGTGTCTGTTCGCCATTCGAGTATCTTCCTCTGGGAAAATTACTTCCATGTCTTTTGCCCATTTTGTAATTGGGTTATCAGTCTTTTCCTTGTGGAGGCCCAGGAATATTCTGTAAACTTTTGTTATAAGACTCTTGTCTGAGATGGTATTACCAAATGTTTGTTCCCAGTCTGTAGGTTTGTTTTTTCCCCCCACCCTGTTGGAAAAAGTTTTTAATGCACACATAGATTTAATCTTCAGAAGGTTCCATTCATCAATTTTATTCTCTTCAGATTGTATTTGTATTTCTGATTGTATTTGTCACTCTCTTTATACCTTGGACTAGCTCTTCTAAGCTTGATTTTGATCTTTGAGAACTAGGAAAAAGCAAGTTTAGTTGAGTAAGTATGAAAACATTTCCATTCTCTGTAGGTGAAATGATCTAGATTATTGGCAGGAGCACTGCCCCTGTTACAGTAAAAGAAAAAAAAAACCAAATAAAGCTTCGTTGTACCTGAGCCTGAGAGAACTGCTTGAACTTAAGAGGAAACATGGGAGCACTGCTGCTCCTCTTTTTCTGTCTTCTCTTTGAAACGTAATTTGATTTTGAGAATCAACAGGTACATTTGTTTAAGGACACATTTCTCTGTATCCCATTAGAGATCTGTTTGAAGGGTCTGTCTGTTGTTGTTGTTAAGGGCCGTCATAGCAACCCTATGAAGGACAGTCCCCAATGCTTGGGTGTCTTGCATCCTCTCTGCAGGTTCCTAGGAGCCTATTTTTTTTTTTTAAAAAGTATCTTAACCTTAGTGATTTTTGCCGCTAAGGCACTTGGTGAAAGCCACACTGAAGGCATGATCTTTTTAATTGCCATTTTGAGATCTAGTCACTTAATGGCATGGATAGATGAGAAAACGTTTTTCTGACGGATGAGAATGGTAATTTCTTCTTCAGACAATACCAAGGTAAGCACTTTAATGGCCCTCTATTTTGTACCCACAAAACCTAGCTTATTGATGTTAGGTGCCATCAAGTCAGGTACTTGGCACTATATTAGGCCTGCAGAATTGTATTTAACAAGTGAAATAAGATACTGTGTAACATTCCTATAACAGAAGACACTGAAACATTCTAGTGTGCACAATCCTCCTTTTTTTCTTAATATTTTAATAAATTTTTTTCTTAATACTTTTCCCAGTACTTTTCTTATTATAAGTAAATTGTATCTCTTGAGAGTCCCTGCAGTCAGGAGGTAGTCTTAATTCTTTGATATAGCTTTGAATTGCTTCTCACATTTCATTCTTTGATATAGCTTTGAATTGCTTCTGACATTTCATTCTTGGTGAATGTGAATGGATGTCAAGTCCATTTATTTGTTGTACTGAATTTGTGATGTATGATGTAAATTATTATCAGTAAATGCTGTAGATGTCTCTTGTTCCTGTGCCAGAAAATTAATCAGGTGATTGTAACTCATTTGTTGTTAATTCAAAAATTCTAGGTAATTGTATTCTTAAGTGTATCCTTAAACAAAAACACCAAATCCATTGTCACTGGGTTGATTTAGACTCTTAAGTGATTATAATTTAGATCCAACATGTTCTTTCCCAACAAGATTGCATTGTAATACTTACCATTTTAAAGCATTTGATTTACTCCTTTGTGAAAGTATTTATTCCTTTATTAAAAGTAAATGGTGAATCTAGCAATACAGAAATCATTGGTGGTGGTAGTTGACCCATTTAAATGGAAAACTAGAAATTAAATACTTAGAATTAGGGTTTAAAGAACCCTATGAATCTTGATAATTTATTTAAAAATCTTGATAATTTAGTATGTCTTACAGAATAAAACTCTGGTTGTACAAATCATTAAGGGCTCGGCTTGGATGGTAACCAAAAGGTGCATGGTTGAACCCAGCTAGTGGTTGTGAGGAAGAAAAAACAGGAAATCTGCTTCCATAAAAGTTGTTGTTATTGCTGTGTGCCTTCAAGTGAGCATCGACTTTTAACTCAAAACCCAGTGGCTTTTCAGAGATGCTAAATATCATGGGACCCATCCTTTTCCAGAGGAGTAGCTGGTGGGTTCGAACTGTGTGCCTTTGGGAATGCAGCTCAGCTTCTTAACACTAGGCCACCAGAGCCCCCTCATAAAGGTTACAGCCTTAAAAAAACCCCAAAAACTCTTAATGATACATGTGGAAACACATAGATGGAAATTTTTCATGTCAAGAAAAAGTTTTTATGTTTTAATGACTAGCATTGACAATAATAGCATACTAGGAGTGGTTTATCTGGATTTTTTACATACATTCTCATTAGTTCTGAAATTAAGCTGAAGGATCTGTTACATTTAAATGATATTTGGGAAATACTGAAAAAAAAAAGAAAACAGTTCAAGAAATATTCTCATTTCAAATGATAGTGTTGATGAAATGGAATTATTTCTCAAAAGGAAAGAATTCTGTAGTGATCAAGTTATGAGTATTGTTAATACTGACTCAATGTCAAGGAGTTTTGATGATGTACAAAGAAATGAGAAGGAAAAAAAAAAAACCAACAAAACACTTTTGAATTTTACTTGGCAAAAAAAAAAAAAAATCGATCAGCCTGAAAAGTCCAGTGTGGGCAAGCAGTTCAACTCTGGATGCAGGATTGCTATGAATAGAAAAAAATGGTACCTACCAATGTATTTTAAAGAAGGAAGGTACAAAGAACTTTAAGAATTATAAATTTTATGGTAGTTAATCCACATTGTCTAACATGGAGTCATGTAGTAATAATGCTTATCTTCTTACTATTTGTATTGTATTTTTTCTTAACTTTAGAAGATATTTTAAGTATTTTTTTTTTTTTTATGAGAGGAGAAACTCTTCCCTTGTTGTTGTGTACTGTTGAGTTGGAACTGACCCATAGCTGACCTTCTGGTGGGTTTGCAGAAGCAGTTAAAGCCCAAGAGGGAATTGCCCATCTTTCTCCTTGGAAGCAGCTGTTGGAGTTGAACTGTGTGCTTTTGGGATTGCAGGCAGCTTCTTCCGAATTTTTTTGGTTCACTATAATTTTTTTTCTGCTGCATTTATATGAAACTAAATGTTTTTTACTAAAATAGCATGTGTACTATTTCTGTGTTTCCTACTTACATACTTGCATTGTGTTGTTGTTGTTGTTATGTGCCCGTCGAGTCGTTTCTGACTCACAGAGACCCTATGCACAACAGCCCTAAACCCTGCTCTATCCTGCACCAACCGCACCGCCTCTGACACACCCATCCCTATTACCCCAGTCACCGAATCAATCCATCTCATAGAGGGTCTTCCCCTCCTGCGTTGTCCCTCAACCCTCCCAAGCATGATGTCCCTCTCCAAGGACCCGTCCCTCCTGGCAACATGTCCAAAGTATGTCAGACGAAGCCCCAGAATCCTTGCCTCCAAGGAGTAGCTTGGTTTAATCCTCTCCAAGATAAATCTGTTTGTTTTCCTGGCAGTCCAGGGTACATTCAGTACTCTTCTCCAGCACCACAGCTCAAAAGCATCCACTCTCCTTCTGTCCTCCCTAGTCATTGTCCAACTCTCTGATGCATAACAAGCGATTGCAAATACCATGGCCTGTATCAGGCGCACCTTAGTCTCCAGAGAGACACTGTTGCTCCTGAGTACCTTAGAGAGGTCCCTAACAGCAGACTTTCCCATTGCAATACACTTTTTGATTTCCTGACAGAGATAAAAATTAGGTCTGAGTGGTAGAATTTGGGTTGAGTATATTTTCTTTTCTATACCGTTTTGTATTGATTGACTCTTTAACAATTGACTGATTTAGTTTTTACACAAAACCACCATTTACAAAGGATTTTGGTCATTAAATTCAATATAGAGAGATTTCAGTGTTCAGTAAGTAATCCAAAAGTAGATGAATTAATTTTATTTTTCAATAAAGAAACAAATATCTTATTTGGCAGTATTGTTGTTAAGTGCCAACTGGTCAGCTACCACCCGTAATGATAGTATGAACAACAGATTGGAACTTTGCCCTATCTTGTACTGATTTGTCTTCAGGATCAATCATTTTGTGTTGGTTGAGTAAGATACATTATTCCTGTAAAAGACAATGTGATGTTTTTATAATCCGTCTGCTTTAATTCTGTTACTGCCAGCACAAACTTAATAGAATTGTTTGAGTCTCTTTACTCATATGTAACTGTGGTTTTGTTTCATGACACAGTTGTAGAGATTAATACATTAATGCATTTACATGTCCTGTTCCACTTTTAAGAACCCAGAATCTGCTCAGAAAGAACAAGGGTTATCACTGTGAAGAAGTGGTATTTTTATATATGCATTTGTATGTATGCATGTCCTTTTTAAAGTCATGAGTGTATTATATTTTTGTCTGTGCATAAATTACTAAGTGTTCTACAATGGACTTTTCTCAGGTTTGAACGTCTTTCTTTGGAAGCTGTTCATCATCATAATGCGGCTTGTAATTCTTGATAACTATGAACTGGCTAGTGAATGGGCAGCCAAATACATCTGTAATCGCATCATTCAGTTCAAACCTGGACAGGACAGGTACTTTACTCTGGGTTTACCAACAGGTAATGAACTACTTTGTCTATTATAGGTAGTCACGATCATAAAATTTTATGTCTTAGTAAAAGATTTTCCTCACTATGCTGTACTAATTGATTGTTGTTTTATGCCACTGAGTCAGAACTCTTAGCTAACCATCCAGTGGCTTTTTAGAGGCTGTAAATCATGTGAGAATAGATTGCCCATTCTATGGAACAGTTGCTGGATTTGAAATTTATGCAGCATATCTCTTTAACACTAGGCCTATACATGAGTTTTTTTTAATTAAGAGAAATATTTAGTATGGACAAACCTTGAAATACTGCAGATTCATTTTCAGACCACTGCAGGGAGTGAGAAAGATGCGGCTGTCTAATTTTATAAAGAATACAGCCTTAGGAATCCTATATGACAGTTCAACTTTGTAATAATAGGGTCACACTGTAAGTCAGATTTGCCTTAATAGCAATGAATTTTGGTTGTAGTAGTTTTTCAGTATATACTTATGAAATGACTTACATTCATGAGCCTGACATTTACAGGTTTGCATGCCATAGCATTGACCTGCCTCTTGTAGTTCAGAATTTAGAGCTTGAACTTGTTGTCTTTTTGTTTGCTCATGTTTTTAGCATGTAATATTGTGAAAACTGTGATCTCTGGAAACAAACAAATGAGATTTGAATCCTTAGCTCCACAGCCTGTGACAGTTAGTAAATGTCTAATTCTTCTTGATCCACTTCTCTGCTTTCAAAATGGGAGAGATGTACTGTAGCTTGCATAAAATGGCATGTAACATCAACAGAGCATGTGTCACAAACGATAATGGTTACCCACAGTGGACAGTGTTTGGTGGAGCTCCCCAATTAAAACAAGTTTGGAAGCAGGAGTGGCATCCACTTCCATAAGTAGCTTGCCTCCAGAAACCCTATGAACCTGGAGAAAGGATGAGAGTCACACAGGTGTTGAGGACTTTCGTTCATAGTGTCGCTATGAGTTGCCTATGACACAATGACAGTTAACAGCATCAGGGATACAGATGTCATGTCTGACTCTTTCATATTCTCCATTACACCCTGCAGTAAGTCTCCTGCAGAGATGTATTGTACTGAGAAAGTCTGTAGTCAAGGACTTACAGAGGAGCAGTAATGTCATTTTGAGGACCAAGGTGTGCTTGACTCAGGCCTCAGTCTTTTAATCACTTGTATATTTGAGAGCTGGACAGTGAATAAGGATTACAGAGATCTAATTGATGCCTTCAAGCTGTGGTTCTGAAGGAGAGTACTGACTATCCCTTGGACTATCAAAGGAACAAACATATATGTTGGAGACAGTGCAGTCAGAGTGCTGCTTGGAGACAAAATTAGCAGACCTTTGTCTCACATATGCTGGGGATCTTGTTAGAAGAGGCTATTCCTTAGAGAAGGACAGCATATTTAGAGAGGTTAGAGGTCAGCAAAAGATAGGAAGATTCTCGACCAGAAGGATTGACTCAGTGACTTCAGCAACAGGCTCAAGTATGTCAAGATTTGTGAGCATGACACAGTATAGGACAGGAGTCCTACTCGATAGCACCTAACAACACTTATACCCTACCTAATTTCGATTTGGGGAATTTATTATCCCTTCTTCAACACTCAATTGAAAAGTTACTTTTTAAAAATCCCTATCTATATTGAATTTTCATCTTTAGTTCATCACAGTACTCCTAATTTTTAGGTTCTTAACAAAGTTCTACTTGTGTCATAGTATTTTGTGCTTATTTAGTTCTATTTTGTGAGTTCTTCCAAAACTAAACTGTAGGAACCAAACTGAACACTTGCAAAATATTAGTTATGTGAGTGTTATAAGTATTTTTGTTGTTGTGTACCATAGAATTAGAACCGACCCATAGCTGATCCTGTGACAAGTTTTCAGAGGCAGTTAATTGCATGGGAGGAGATTATAAAGTCTTAAAATGAAATATCTTCATCCAGTTCACCCTTTGCAGAACTTTTCTTCATTTCTTCCCTCTTAAGGGAGCCACATGGATTAAAAAGAATGAAGTAAAGTACTCTGTCATCACTGTTATAACAACCTCTCAGTTTTTATTCACACAACCTTTAACTAAGAGCAGAATTGTGTAATTACTATCTTAACACTGAAAGATCAGATCTATTTATGCTTCTGGAAAAGACGAGGAAATAGACTTACCTATTATTTTAAGCAAATTTTATGTTAATGGGGAGGGATTATAAAATATGACTACATACATTTTAAACCATTAATTTTAGTTTAAATCAGTCTGTTATTTTCTTGTTCCTGAACCTATTGGTGATATTTAATATTTATGATGTTGTTTTGCACCATCGAGTTGGGACCTACCCATTGCTAACTCTACTTAGGTTTTCAGAACATATTAGTATTTGTACCCACTTTTAGGATCTGGGGTAATGAGGGTTAGGTGTGTCTCAGACAGCTTGGCTCAGGATAGAGCAGGTTTCAGGGCTCTTGTATGTAGGGTCGCTGTGAGTTGCAAGTAACTCTATAGCACATAACCAACCCATTTTTATTCATTATTTTAAAGTACTTTTTTTTTTACACTACTTTAGATCTTTCTTAGTTTTATTTTTGTTTGTGCTTTTTATTTTATGGATTTGGGTTTGTTTGCTATTGAGGTTTTTTTGCTAGAGACTACATGAGATTTCCATGAGTCAGAATTATTGTACTTAAGGGCATTGGGTTTAGTTGCTTTTGTTTAAATCTATCAGACTTCTGTCTACTATTTGAGTAGATGTTTTCTGTTCAGCCCTCTCTGCAGCAACCCCCTGTCTTCCCCCCTCCCCCAGATAGGTGAAATAGGAGTCAGTGCTTCAGGCAGGATTAGAAAGGTCAGACTCTAAGCTTGTTATAAGACTGTCATCTAACCTTCCAGGTTGGAGATAAAATGAAAGGATGAGGAAGCATATTTAGGAAACAAAGAGGAAGACCCTTTCCAAATAGCTAATTTCTCTTGATTGGGTCATAATATACTACATAATATCATTAAAGAGTTTCTCTTCACATAACAATTTTATAAAACATATAAAAGAATCTTGGAAGCAGTAGTTACATCCACTTCCTAAACAACATGCCTTCGGAAACTCTATTAACTTTGATAAATGTTGATAGTTATAGAAAGGCTTCTGGCCTTTTGTTTATAGAGTCACAGTGAGTCATGCTCGACTCAAAGCCAACAACAGCAACATAAAAGAATCATATTATAATACCATTAGAAGTATATAAAACTTCTTGTAGTTGATTGCCATCAAGTCAAGAACGATTCATAGCGACCTATGAACAAAAGGTCTAAAGCCTTTCTGTAACTATCAACATTTATCAGAGTTCATAGAGTTTCTATAGGCATGTGGTTCAGGAAGTGGATGCCACTCCTGCTTCCAAACCTGCCTTAAACTGGGTGCTCCACCAAACATTGTCCACCTTGGGCAACCGTTATGGCATTTGACACCCCAGTGGCACAAGTTTCAACATCACAGCCAACCCATATTAATTCAGTATAGCAAATTGACGGAAGAGTGATGTACAACTTGGAAGAATGTTCCTCCAAAATACAACAACACTAGGCTCACTTAGCAGTGGTTAAGTGCTGTCAAGTCAAATACAACTCATAGCGACCCTGTGAACAGGACCTGAACCCTGTTCTATAACTAACATCATTTCTCTATGTTCTAGAAGACTTCTGCTTTCAATCACGCTTATCTTTTTTTATATATCCTAACAGAAAATGTACTGAAGAGAATATGAAATGAGAAATAGGAACTCCAATTGAAAAGCTGTAAATTAAAGTTCTTCACTCAGATTTTGCTAGTTTCAGAAAAATTTTGAAAGTAGGAACAGTATTTAACTTTAGTTCCTGTATGTCCTTTGATTTCACTAAGTGGTCAGCACTTGACCTATTTGTGTATCACTTATTCTAGAAATACTCCTCAAAATGTTTTTCACAGAAAGTCGCATGTTAATTTTTCTTTTCAGTATTTTCTAATTTTGGAATTTGTAATAGTTATTGCAAATACTCAACAGTTCAAGAATAGTTTATCTCACAAACTAACAATTGTCATTTGCTGTTAGAGTTGCCTGTGACTATGTACAATAACTGAACCCTTCCTTGTCCTGAGTCGGTCTCTGTGACTCCAAGACACCTGATCCCATTTTCCCAGTGACTGTGCCATCCATCTCATCAGAGGTCTTCTCTCCTTCATGCTCTCTGTCTACCCTTCCAAGCATGATGTCCTTCTCAAAAGATCAGTCCCTTTTGGCCATGTGCCCAAAGTATATGAGATGGCGCATCAAATCCTAGCCTCCAAGGAGAAACTTGATAGTTTTTCAAATTTCTAGTAGTACATTTCTAGGTTTATTTAGCAAATTCTACGCATCAAAGATTTTTTTTTCTAATTTGGCCAGTTTCTAGGGATCATTTTCTTTAGCACATCAAATTATGAAACTTGTAAGGTACCTTGTCAGGTTGTCAGGAGACTAATTTGTTCAATGTATTGCTTATTTAAAGTAGTAACTGCAAAGTTAGTAAATCCAATCTCTTATCTGTTTTAGGGAGTACACCTTTAGGATGTTATAAAAAACTAATAGAATATCACAAGAATGGAGACCTTTCATTTAAATATGTAAAGACCTTTAACATGGATGAATATGTCGGTAAGCTATATTTGAATATAACAGGATGTATTATTGGGATAGGTTTAATAATATTTCTGAAATACATACTGCTTTGTAATAAGATTATGAGTTATATGAAAATGTTTTTATGAATGACTCTATAGTATAGAAGAAGAAATGATGGGCTAGAGAAATCCTAAATTCACTGTTCATCTTGGACTATGCCACATACCAACCGTGTATATAGAGCCAAGCCTTTCTCATTGTGTCTCTATCTTTAAATTCTTAAGATGAGGTTAAAACTAATATTGTTGTGAGGATAAACTAAGCAATGTGGGAGTAAAAAGTAAATTATAAGAGACTTTAAAAAATGTGTTCATATTTGTATTTCAAGCCTTAAAGCTCCTCTAATTTGTTGAGTGTTAACTTGCTTAACTGAGAATATCTGTGATGCACAGAAACTGGTAAAAAATTTAAACTTGGAATGCATTTTCAGTTTATGTAGTGGAGGATTATTGGCAAGTAAAAATGTACCAATATATTTTAAGCGACAAGTGCTTTCTTTATAGGCAATGATAACATAAGTGATAGCCAGAGAACTGTTGTGATTCTGAATATTTTGCATGCATGTAGGAAGAGTAGAGGAGAAATATAGGCAAACATTTCAGTTGAGTGGTTAATTATGTTGAGCTTAACACATAAATCAGTTCTGCTAATATTTTATGCAATTAAGAGGTGGAGTGAGGGGAGAGGGTGAAGGATACATGCACTAGACTTTGAATTTGAATCCCCTGGGTGCTCAATGATTTTAGAAAAGTTCCTAAACGTTCTGCCCTTCAGCTTCTAATCTGTGAAATGAGGATAATAGTATTTCCTTAGGTATAGTTCAGATTAAGATCATTAAAATGATGTCTGGCACAGTGCTTTTGAGTTGAAAATCATACAGTATGGCCATATAATGTAATTAGCACTTACTGCTTAATCATAAAGGTAAATATAACAATTATTTCTGGAAATAATTACAGTTTTATTTATTTCATTTTTAGGACTTCCCAGAAATCATCCCGAAAGCTATCATTCTTACATGTGGAATAACTTTTTTAAGCATATTGATATAGATCCTAATAATGCTCATATTCTTGATGGAAATGCTACAGATTTGCAAGCAGAATGTGATGCATTTGAAAAGAAAATTAAAGATGCTGGAGGAATAGATCTTTTTGTCGGAGGTATGTAAAACATTGCCATTGATCAGTTGTTAATATTTTAATTAGGTTTTATAAGATTAAAAAGCAAACAGATGTCTTAGCACTGTGCGATGTAAGTGGACCTGTGACTAGTTATCATACTCACGGCCTGTTTATCAAGTCAGTTCTGTTTCAGTGAGTGACCTTCCATCAGGCTTTTGAGGCTGTAAATGTTAATGAGAGGAGACTATGGGTTTTTCTTTTGCAGGGCTTCTGGTGGGTTTGAATTACCAGAGTCATGTAGCCTTTGCTTTAATAGTGCTCAAGCTACTGAGTGTGCCACCAGAACTATACCTATTTATTAATCCTTTATCTCCTAGGAGCTTAGGTAGCCTATTGGTAGGAAGCTGAGCTGCAATTTCAAATGGCTCATAGTTCAAATCCCCCACTGATACACAAGAGAAGGATGGGCAATCTCCTCCCATGCAATTTACTGCCTCTGAAAACCCGCTCGAGGTACTGCTTCTGAAAACCCACTGGAGGCTCAGCTATGGGTCAGTTCTGACTCAATTGCACACAACAACAATCGCACAGTGTGGAACTTTGGTGACCTAGTGGCTAGTGGTAAAAAGCTATACTGCACTTCCGTAAGCAAGCACTGCAAATCCACCAGCTGCGTTGCAGAAGGATGAATAGTCTTCTGTGCAATTTACTGCCTCTGAAAACCTCCTGGAGACTATGAGGACATAAGCTATTGGTTGGGTCCAGCTCCACGGCACACAACAAAAATCATAAAGTTGTGGTAGTTCGAGTATGTTGTAGTCTAATTGTGCTCAAGTCAGTTCAAATCATGTCTTGAGGAGGTTCTAGTCTCTGCTGAACTTCTAACTTTACCCCTTTAGAGTATTTTCTTTCCTCAGTGATAAACACATCCTTTTAGTATTCTTAAATAGGTGAGTTTTATTACTTTACCAATCTTCTAAGTTGTTTCATGTTATTTAGAAGTCAATAAAAAGTGAGAAGACTGTGTATTCATCATTATGGTGGCTTAGTTGCACTGCTGACTCAAAGGTATGTGGTTCAAAACCACCAGCTGCTTTGCAGGAGAAAGGTGGGTAGTCTCCTCCCATGTGATTTACTGCTTCAGAAAATACACTACAGAATCAATCTTTTTTCAACTCAAAATATTCCCACAACATTCATTATTAACCTTTAAACTTTTTATTATTGAGTTGATTCTAACTGATGGTGACCCCACATGTACCAGAACAGAACTGAATTCCATAAAGTGTTCACTGGTTAATTTTCTAAAATTATCTAGGGAGATCATTTAGCCTTCTAATAACACAAATGGACATGACTGTCCAGTTTTTTTTTGTGTATGGCTATTATATTTATAAATTATGTGAGGAATATTTCATTCACCAAATTTCACTTGCAAGTAATATATACATACGTGTATATGAAGATCATTGGGTTGTCAAATGGTTATGCTCTTAACTACTTGGAGAAGTTTAGACCTTCCCAGCCACACTCAAAATACAGGTCTGTTAATCAACTATCTAAAAGTCACAACTTTGAGAACTCTGGGGCAGTTCTATTCTACACATTGAGTTGCTGTGAGTCACAATCATTGTGTCCACTTGATTTTAATGTAAATACTTAAAATATATCATTGATTCTTTGCAGTTGTTGATTTATGTTAAGATGAGGTTTGGTATGTGGATCTTACTTTGGTGTTCTAGGATTTATTTACTAAAAACATGAAGAACTGAATCAGATGGGATAAAAATAACTGATTTATTAAATGTAAAGTTGGATTCAAGAGTTCAGATTGAACTTGAGTCTAATGTTTCCTACTCTTCTTCTGAATTGAAAACAGAAAGGAAAACTTAGATAATTTGTTATTGCTCACTCCTGGGAAGCAGAACAAGAGTTTCCTTCCTTCTGTGTAAAAGAGAAATACAGACTCTGAAAAGTTCTAATGCTGCCTTTGAGGGCAAAAGTGATGGGCAAGATACATAATGTAATCTTTGACCCATAGCTAGCAAGACAATATAGAAATAGAATTCTCCAGGGACAATGAAAGTTATTATTAAATTAGATATTTGGTTTGTTAAAGTAAAATAGATGGCAAAGAAGAAAAGTAGCCTTTTGATTAGATTATAAGAAACAAACTAACCGTGGAACAAAAGCAAATTTATTGGAATGGTGCTGAGGTAACAGACTTGAAAGAGAAATGGAGATAACCAAGTCTTTGGAAGATTGAGAACTAGGAAATAGAGCTCAGTTTTCAGATATCTCAGAATTGGATCATTTGTCCAGATTCTTGTTCTCCAGAAAAAATTCTGATTAATTCACCTTGGGATGTGTGCTCATCCCTTGTGTAGTCATTCTGTCCAA
Organism: Elephantulus edwardii; assembly: GCF_000299155.1. Classification (NCBI taxonomy): domain Eukaryota; kingdom Metazoa; phylum Chordata; class Mammalia; order Macroscelidea; family Macroscelididae; genus Elephantulus; species Elephantulus edwardii. Next base: position 2,665,589 of record NW_006400049.1, on the reverse strand, counting down.
GAGAGATACAAGGTACTGTAATTATTCTCATCCTTGTGGTAAGGGAGATTTCCTAGGCAGAGCATACAGTAACAAGTGCCCACTCATTATTCAGCTGTTACTTAAGTAGCTGGTAAAAAGCTATACTGCAGTTCCATAAGCAAGCACTGCAAATCCACTAGCTGCTTTGCAGAAGGATGGACAGTCTTCTTCTGTGCAATTTATTGCCTCTGAAAACCTGCTGGAGACTATGATGACATAAGCTATTGGGTGGGTCCTCTCCACAGTGCACAATAACAATCTTAAAGTTGTAGTTCAAATATGTATGTTGTGTATTACTATAAATGACGAGGATACACCTGTGAAGGACATAGAAAAAAAAACTTTTCTCATACTCTTTACATTCTAAGCCATAAAATTATAGGAACACAAGACAATGTGTAACTCAGACTCTGATGGTTTAAAGATGACTTCTGTTTGCTGTTGTCGAGTGCCCTTGCATCAAGTATGACTCATAGCGACCCTATAAACAAAAGATCTGAACCCTGTGCTATCTTCACACTTCCTGACACATAAGAACCTATTGCAGCAGTTACCGTGTCAGTCCCCCTGGCTGAACATCCCATGGATGGCCAAGAGAATGAATAGATATGTCTTGGATAGAGTACAGTCGGAGTGTTCTTTGGAGGCAAGAATGATGAGGCTTTGCCTCACATACCTTGGACATATTGCTAGGAGGTTCTGTTCCTTGGAGTGGGACCTGATGTTGGGAAGAATGGAGGGTTGGTGAAGGAGAGGAAGACCCTCAACCAGGTGAATTGACAAGTTGACTGCTACAAAGGGCTCTTATGTGTTAGGAAGTAGGATGGTGCAAGACAGGCCTAGGTTCAGATCTTTTGTTTATAGGGTCACTGTGAGTTGTATTCCTAACAATAAAAATCTACACTTTCTTCTCTTTTCCAAATAAACTCAGTTACTATCTGTCATTTATTTTGTTATGACTTTGGAAAAATAGGTTGGTAGTTTAAAAGTTCATAAAATATACTTAACAATAAAGAACATATAAGTGTAGTAAACTTTTTAACAACTTAGGACTTGTGAACTGATTTTTAAATTGAGGTTGCCAAGATACTTGATTAGTTGATTGTTGTTAAGTGCCATCAAGTCATAGATGACTCATACTGACCCTATGAACGAAACACCTGAACACTGTTCATAGAATTTCTGGAGGCAAGCCTTTTCGGAAGTGGATGCTACTCCTGCTCCCAAGCTTGTTTTAATTGAGAAGCTCCACCAAACACTGTCCACCATGGGTAAACATTATAGCATTTGGCACATCAGTGTCACAGTGTTCAGCATCATAGAAAACACAAGTTAACTCTGTACAGCAGTGCACAGACTAGTGCTATGATTAGTTGGTAGAAAAGAAATAATATATAAGAGGATTAATTTATATCAAAGAGTTTATTCTTGGTATTATGAAAAATCTTTACTTCCCTTTAACTTCAAATGAAGATGCTATATTTTTAGAAGTAATATAAAATAGAAGACCTCTATTTTAGAAGTAATCCTGAGTACTAGTGCTGGCAGTCATGGTTACTGCTGTTGGCTGTAAAGCACTGTTTTTCAGATTGCAGGTTGTTATACATTATTAAGTCATAAAATCACTGTATTTGGTCAGTCTGGCTCTTTTTCATTTTGTAAATGAAGTGAATATATAATGAATAAAATAACTTGTATGACCTCTTGTCATACTTATCATAATAAGTATTATTTCATGCAATTATTTTAATTATATTTATATACATGTTAAGTATACATGTGCTATGTGTACCACATTGCAGTGTCAAATGGGTTTTTAATAGACAGAAAAGCTTGGGGGAGGGGCGCCCAAACCAAACACTACCCTTGGTGTTGATACTAGTGTACACATTTTTAAAGTGTTGTTGTTGTGTACCATCAAGTTGTTAGACTCATAGTTGACACTCCAGTGGGTTTTCAGAGTCCATTAATCACATGAGAAGACATTGCCCATCCTTCTGAAAAGTAGCCAGTGAATTCAACTATGTCCCTTGGGTTGGCAGCACAACTCTTTTAACATTAAGCCACCAGAACTCATACGATAGAAAATGTACTACTTACTTGCCCATTTGGACTATAATCAAGCAGGTTAAAATGTGAATATAAAATACAGCAGGAATAAAAATAAAATCTTAAGTTTGAGTCTTAAGACTTAACTAAATTGTGGTCTTGGGCAAGCTACTTATTCATTAGTATCAGTTTCCTTTTACACTTAAAAAAGTCTGGGAAATTAAAGGAATAGTTAGATATCTAATTTTCTTATTTCACAGGATTCTTAGTGTATCTTTTTAGCTGATGCATGTAAAATACTATTTTGTACAGTATTTACATGTAAATGAGTAGAAAATATTGATATACTTACTAAATTAGGTAGAAGAACAAATATTTTAATGCACTATTCATCTGTGAATTAATCTCTAAAATAAGGTGTGTATTTTTTTTAATTTCTTAATCTTAAAATTGTATTGAACTTTGAGAAAATTCTTTTGTGACACACTTTATTTATGAATGTATATGTCTGTCTGTGTTGGTGTGTATTTCTTTTGAAAGGAATAGGTCCCGATGGTCATATTGCTTTCAATGAGCCAGGATCCAGTTTAGTATCAAGGACAAGATTAAAGACTTTAGCAATGGATACCATTTTGGCAAATGCTAAATATTTTGATGGTGATTTGTCAAAAGTGCCCACTATGGCTCTGACAGTTGGTGTGGGGACAGTGATGGATGCTCGAGAAGTAAGAATTATTCTTTAGTGTTTTTTGTTTAATATTTATATGTATTTTGTTTATATATGTTGGTGATGAGCAAGTGCCAATTTTAGATGTATCTTTTCAAGATAGAAATTGTTTGCATAAATTAAATGTTTGGGATCTGTAAATCAAGGATAGCATATCACCTCTTTTAGGATCCTCTTCATTTGCCTTTCCTTGCTTTACAGTTTAAATAGAAGTCCTAACATGATCAGATGAAACATCAAGTGAAATAGTAATTTGAAAGGACTAGTGTAACTCTAAGATGCACTTTGAATTACACTATGCCTCATGATAGAGCAGTGTGAAGTGCTTCATCCCCGTAGACTAGCACCAGTGGTTTGCAGCAGAAAGGAGCTGATTACAGCTAGATTTGTTCTGAAATTGGTGTAGTTAAAAAGAGTAAACCTCAGAACAATAATTCTGCTTAATTTTCCAAGTTTTAATTGGGCTGTAATTTCCTTCCCTGAGAATAACAGAAAAAAAAAAATATATCCACTTTATCACTGTGCTGTTGCTATGTACCATCAGCTCAGCATTACCTATACCTGACCCTCCTGTGGGTTTTCAGAAGCTGTTAATCACATTGAAAGAGAGATCTTCAATGAAACACCTGGTGGATTCAAACCACATGACTTCAGATTGTCGGCATAGCTTTTTACCACTAGGACATCAGAGTTCCTGCTTTATGACTATAAGTGGCTAAATTATATGAATCCCAGTTACTTCTTTCCCTTTTGGCAGCAAGATTGGAGAGGTTCATTGGAATGGGTTATGATGAGTAACCAATCTTGACCTAGATATGTACGTACTTAAGTATACATATCGAACTGTCTTTCAAAAATAAAAGTCTCTTTGTATGAGAAATTATTGGTAGAAGAAAAAAGGTTCTTTCAGGGACTGAAACTTTATAGTAAATAAGTTAGTTGTGGCACAGTGTATAGAGAGTTGCACTGTGAAACCAGAGGTGGTGCTTTTGATGGTTCACATCTACCAGTGGCTCCAAGGGAGAGGTGGGCAATCTCCACTCCTTTGATTAACAGTCTTTGAAAACCTGCTGGAGAGTCAGTTTTGAGTCAGTTCTGACTCGATGGTTATGAGTTTTGAGGTTTTCCAAAAAATTTATTTCTAAAATGTGAAACTGAAAGTTGAGCATGTAGAGTTTCTCATATTTAATAAGATTTATGTTATAATGAAACTGTTTGCTAATTGTTAGAATGACTTTTTGTCACTTTTTTCAACCAGAGTGTAGGATGTCTCTTACATTAGTTGTCCCCAGTACAAGTATAATGGAAATGAGAGTTTCACCACTTCACAATGTTGAGTTTTCACACCATTCTTTCGAAATAAGTACAGTGAAATCTTTAAAAGATGCAACAGGGCTGCTTGGTTTTTCCAGATCTAGCACCTCACATTACTTGTCACATAACTATTCAAACAAAATCTGTTTTCTAGTAGATTTCGACTCATAGCAGCCCTCCATCAGATTTCAGTGCTCTCATTCTCAGAGACAGGAGTCGGCTTGTTATTTCTCCCTCCATGCTGCTGGTGAACTGGAACCACTGGAGGTGCTTAGTCTTTTGATTAGCAATGAAGCACCCAATGGACTAGGTTACCAGAGCTCCTATCACAAAACAGATACTCAGTAGTATTTGTCCTGTGATGACTGAAGGACAAAACCAATAAAATCAGACTTCTTTAGGAATACTTTTAAAATCTTTTTGTTGTAAGCTGTTTGGCTTTTCTTAAAGCAATATCTGTGTCTTTTCTAGACCAAAGTGATTTGGTGTATCATTTCAAATTACATAAATTCTTTCTTAACTCATTAATCTGCCTTTGTGAACCAGCCTTTTGGTTTCATTTCTTTATTCTTCCAGGTCTCTTCTGTATAATGAAGGGCAAAATGATCTATTTACTAAATTGTTTGTTAAAACAGAAATAGGGATATATTTTGGTGCCTGCTTGTTACGTTAAAAAAGCAGAACTAGCTAGAGCTATGGGTAAGCAAGAAGCTGTTGTATCCTTTAGAATATCATTGTAACTTCTTGCTTGTGGGGGAAAAATGTGAAGTTGGAGAGCTCGCATGTGTGGGGGTGTCAATGAGCTGTCTAGTCATTGCCTAGTCATGCTTTAACTATTTAACTGGTGATGCTTACGGTTTTGCAGGTAATGATCCTCATAACAGGTGCACACAAAGCATTTGCCCTGTACAAAGCAATAGAAGAAGGAGTCAGTCACATGTGGACTGTTTCAGCTTTCCAGCAACATCCCCGAACAATTTTTGTATGTGATGAAGATGCTACTTTAGAATTAAGAGTTAAAACTGTGAAATACTTTAAAGGTGAGCATTGAATTTGAAAAGCAGACTGTCAGAGTGTTCCACTGTAGATTATAATTAATGTGATTCTGCAGTTGGCAGCCTCCACTGTGACCTATTAAAAACTGGTATTGTGACGTAATAGCCAGTTCTATTAAGGAATAGAAACTTCTCACTTTAGATAATGATAGCTGTCAGAGGATGTTCTTATTTTTGCCATAAAGATAATCTCCTTAGAATTCATTTGTAGCAAATTATTAAAATTTACTGATTTCACTGAATATATGCAAGATTTCAAAACTCAAAAGGACATATCCATGCTGTTTTTCATTGTTGATCTACCCTGTCCTCTCCTTTAGCTATATGTAGAGTATAACTAGATAAAATGGCACTTCGACTAGCTCATTTATCTTCCTTTTAAAAAAATCCATTTTCAGATTTTAATAACCAAATCTTAAAGCAGAATAAAATACAGATAAGCAGGAACACATCTCCTTTTTATGATAAACATGAAGTCAAATTACTTGTTGTCCTATTCCTATTGTCTTGACAGCTAATGTAGAGTTTTATTGTGCTTACTTTAGTTCAGTAATTTTCAAACTTTATTATGCCAGATTGTGTATATAAAAACACATATAACTAATGTAAGTCTATTTCAGAGATCTTAAGGATAAATTTTGACTACTTAAAGGTTTCTGCTTGAGAGAATGTGTGTGTGTGTGTGTATATACACACAAAGAAACACTGTACATAAACATGTAAACATGTACAAATAGTTAAAATAATAGATACTCTTTATAAAGCATATATAGTTATGTAGATGACATAAAACTACTATATTGGTCGTACATCACATAAGCTAATGAAAATGTACAATATGTGTGCTACTGAATATGTATATATATGTATGTGTGTGTGTGTGTGTGTGTGTATATATATATATATATAAATTTTTTTAAATCTTTTTCTTGTTTAACATATGTTGGAGAACATGAATAGGACAAACGAGACCTGTATTTTTTGGATATAATTGCTTAAAAAACCTGCTGCTAAGTCAGAACCAACTCAAAACAGGAACCCCAGCAAGTAATTAATTAATTCAGGACAAGGCTAAAATAGCTACCTTATATTGCTGTCATTAAATATATCTTTCCCCCCCCATTTATATTGTGTAAAATTAAATGTCTTAAAACTGGTGGCATAACATAGTTTATACGAGCATTTTTTATTAGTGGTATATAAGATGATGATGTGCCTTTACTGTACTGCATCTCATTTATTAAATAAATAAATGTAAAAATTGAGTCAGTTTGAAGAAAACTATCAGTTCATAGTTTATATAAATATATATTTAATATACAAATGACTGAAATTTGAGAAACACTGAAAATGACAATTTTAAACAAACTTTTTATAATGCTGCATATATGGTTGTGTATTTTCACTTAGTAAACATTCTTTTAAAAACCCTTTATGGCTACATAATAGTCCAGTAGCTTTATCAAATTTATTTAAACAATATTTTATTTCTAAACACCCAGCTTATTTTTGGTCACATATATTTTTATCAGTTAAATTGCTAGTTGTTTAACCAAGCCACAGATGTATCAAATTATATTGTTACCAGGATTTTGTAATTTGACACATTGATAAAAAGTACCTAAGTAAGAATTCTTGGATAGAGTTCTCTTCCTACTCTTTATGTAGTCCTTCAGTTTTCATATCTGAAGATACTAAATTGTTTTTAAGAAGGTACAAAGAATCTTCATTATATACTCATTTTAATTGTTTAAAAGAGCTTTATTTAACATGCAGTTTTCTCCTGATAATGGAAGTAGTAAAATTTTACATCATCTTTTTATGAACCATCAAGTCAGAAGTGTCTCATAGCTGACTCTCCAGGTGTTTTTCAAAGGCTGTAAATTTCACAGGAGGAGATTGTCCATCTCTTTCCCTTAGCAATTAGTGGATTCATTAAAATTTGCTGGTTTCACTGAATATATGCAAGATTTCAAAACCTTTATTTTTGGATTAGCAGTATAACTCCTTACCACTAGGCCACTTGAGCTCTCTTTTACATCTTAATAAAATAGAGTTAATAATAGCTATTACTTATGTAAGGAGTTCTAGTGACCAAGTAGATAAGAAGTTGTGCTGCCAACCCAGAGTCAGGCAGTTGAATTCACCAGCTGCTCTTTGGGAGAAAGATGACAGTCTCCTCATTTGCAATTCACAGCCTCTGGAAACTCACTGGATAGTTAGCTATTACCTAAAGAGGGGGAAACGGGACATAAGAGCACTGGGCCATGAGTTTCTCTGTAAAAGGGCCAGAGGGAGTGAGAAGAGCACAGTTTCTTACCACCTCAGAGCAAGAAGCAGATAAAGAGCCCATAGCCCAGCCCCATGTGGCCTCTAGAGCCCTACCTGCAGCAGAAGGTTTGCTTATTTGTTGTTGACCGTAGACTCATAGTTGAAGTATTGAGAATATCGTTTATTAAGGAAGTAAGTTGAAGAATAGGGAGGCAAAGATTATCACCCAATACAATTCCAGGTTTTAGCCCAGTTCCAAGGTATAATTCCTCAGTTAGTCCAACTTCTTGTTTCAGTTCAACAGTCAAATCCAAATCATCCAGCAATGTTTGCCTCAGAGCAGTTTTGAGTCAGCTTCTCCTTTGAGCATCTGGCAGGAACAGCAAAATCCTTTCTGTGTAGCCAGTACAAGTGCAAGAAGCCGCAGGTCACACCTTGTCACAGTTTCTTCGCAGCAGTGCCACAGTCTCTCCACCACTATTACTAAGGTCTCACTCTTACCAGGGTCTTGTTGCAGTCTCCCTCAAATCTTGCTGTCACAAGTTTTGATTGCCTCAAGTCTTTCTGCCCAGTATGAGAAGCACTCTCTTATTCTAGTCCCACAGCGGTTGATGATTTACAAGACCATTTGTCTGTAGTTAAGGTAGGTGGAGACCAGAGGGCACTAACTGTATTGGCTAAAAAAAGGTCAGCTTTTAGGCTAACACCACAGATATGAGTCAGTCCAGACTCAACTGCAATGAGAGGACAGAATACATTAATAGCTAGACACTATTCTAAGCATAATATATGATAGATAGTGACATAAATCCTGTAGCTCTCTGGAGTACTCTATTAATCTCATTTCCAGATGAATTAATGATTGTTAAAAAGATATTTACCCACAGTCACGCAGTTTGTAGATGGATAGAGTCCGGTTACTGAAGGCTGTACATTTCTTCACTTTTAAATATTATGCCTTCCAGAGAAATGAAACTTTGGTTAGGCTAGCATCCAAATCAAAACCTTATTCCCATATGTTTGATTTGTTTTTATTTCCTACTACAATCATTACTATAAATAACCATTATATAGATTGCCATTACTATAATCAATCAATAAATATATTAAGGATTATTTTTAAAATAGAAGGGAAGTAGATATTTACGTAATTTGTTTTTTCTCTTCCATTTCTCCAAATTCTAAGCTCTTTTTAAAGTATCTTGAAGCGAAGACTGTACAGAGGATTGTTGCATTGCCTCTTTGAGGACATTGTATTTTACATACTGGCACTGTCTTTGTTTTATAAAGATGGGTTCCTTTAATATGGAGAAAAGTAGAATTGAGAATTGTCTATGCCATATGTGGGCCTCATTTTACAATAATATTTTGACATAGGGTAGTTAATGATGATAATATATAGATATTGTAAGGTAGTTTTATATATTCCCTCCTGCATTATTAAATTATTTTAATGTACACTTGATAATGAACCTTCTCATTGTCATCTGTAATTTTTCAAATTTCATTTATACTACTGCTTTTTTGTCACTTAAAAGTGAAAATAAGAATCTTACAAAGTTAGTTATTAGTTGCTAAATAAAATAACTGGAAATTTCAGTGTATACATTTTGAAGATGTAATTATAAGGAGACAAAGTTTATATTTCAGAAAATATTTTTAAAGTTCTTATTTTTCTATTTATTCTATTTTTTAAAATTTATTTGTGTTTGTGTGTGTGTGTGTGTGTGTGTACTGTCAAATCGGATCTGACTGGCACAGGAGGAGATTGTCCCTCCTTCTCCACCAGAGCATCTGGTGGATTTGAACCACGTACCTCTGGGATTGCAGTGCATCTTCTTGCCACGAGGCCACTAGAGCTCCCTTCTCTTTACTTTTATAGTCAGTAAAACTTCTGTAATGTATCCTTGAATTAGTTTTAAAACAACAGCATCATGGTGAATTTTTTTTTTAAAAAAAAACAAAACATTTTCTTTAGGCCTCACCCCCATATCTAAATTCCTCAAGTTTGCATTAATTCAGATTCAGCTCAACACATGAGTTATTTTACAAAGACATTGATAATTAGTATCTATAATATTTTTATTCTCTTCAGACATGTCAGAAAGTCCTATATTTTTATGAATTTTCAGTAAAACATTTTATTTCTAACTACTAGTGATTATTTTCTATCAATTCTTACATCATTGTTACTTTGTCTAATCAATTCTTGATTTATTATCTAAAAAAGCAATTGACAATTGAAAACAAAAACTGGCTAAAGACAGATTTCTTACATATGAAATTATGAGCAGTGTTTATTTAAAAAAGCAAACAAGCCCAAAGCTTAAAGAATTGAATTTTAATATTTGTCCAAATTTTTTTAAATCCAAGTGTTTTAAGGTATCATTAAAAGCTCACATGGACTAGTCTAATAATCCAAATTGTTTGTAAATGGCATAAGAATTAGAGTAAAGAGAAAAATGATCTTGTAAGAAGTAATCCTTTAGAAGGAAATATAGCATTTAAATAGTATGACTGAAATTATCTTTGCTACCTCTCTCCAGTCGCCATTTTATTGCTTGATGGAAAAGGAATTAAATTTTCTGAGTTGAATCCTGACTTAACTGGAATTGATTCTCTTTAGATAAATCATTTGGCAAATCTCTCTCATGAGCCGTTTTCTTTTGCACTACAAAAAAAAAAAATATTCCTTAATGTATGTTCTTGGTATATACAAATGAAATTTCATTTTCCAGTTAGTACGATCAGGCAGTAAGCTTGAAGTCTGATTCATGTTGTGTAAGTCAAAAGTACAAATCCCTTGGCTGAAGTAGGTGACATTGCTTGGTTAAAGGCTGGCTATTGTTTGTTAGTAGATTGAGACAATGAAATGTAATATATTAAAATGAAAGTTCATGGAGGCAGGCACTTTACTTTTGTTCAGTGTTAGTGAATAGATGAGCGAATATGATTATCTAAACATTCAATTTAAATGCTAAGTTATGTAAATTACACTGTATTGTCCAAAGGATAATAAAGGAGGGAATAAGATTTTTAAAGTAGTTCAGGAAAACTTTAATTATGCAAACAGAACTGAGAACCCTGGAAAGTGGGTAGCATTTTATTGTAGATCAACAAAAGCAATAGTACAGATGTAAACTGAGCTCAGCATATTGATAGAAATGGTTTCTATTAATAGAAGTTCAGTATTTGATAAAATGGAGCTAGATTACATTTTAAAAACATACAGGGATTTAAAGAGCAAAAAGGCAGAAACAAAGTTCACTTCCCAGTACTATCTCTTCACCATATATCATTGAGAATCTGTCCTGAGAAAAATTACATATGTTCATACACAAGTGTGCATATGCATATTACACATGATGAAGATTAAAGAACTACCTATCTTTTCTCTCTAGCTTTGTTATTCTTGGATTCCAGATTAAAAAGCTTTCCTTAATTTCTGCACGGTAAATCGCTTCTTTCATCCATCTTTACATATTTATATATTTATTAGTGTTAGGTGTCATCGAATCAAGTATGACTCACTTTGATCCTGTGAACAGATCTGAACCCTGTCCTATTCTGTGCCATTCTCACAATCTCTGACACACTCAAGTCCATTGCTATAGTCACTGTGTCAATATATAAAAGTCAGTATATATGTTTTTGTGTGTTTATGTGTGCATTTTAGTGTATAAGTGAAACTATTCCAAATACAACCTCAGCCTCAAGGACAGATCTACATGTACAGCATTGTATATTTCATTACCTAAGACTCCTAGTTAGAACCGACTCAGAGCTGACCCTTAAGCAGGTTTTTAGGATGCTGTAAATGACATTGGAGGAAATGGTCCATCTTTCTCCCCAGGAGCCCCTGATAGATTTGAACCACCATAGAGGAGCTACCTTTGGGTTAGCAGTGCACCTCACTACAGACTATACCACCAGAGCACCCTATGGTGATGATATACAGTAACATCAACATTATGTATGGTACACAACATCAATATATATATATATATTTATGTGTGTATATGCATATTATGTGTGAATATGTGTATATGTACATTTATGTGTGTTTGTAGATATATGTGTGTGTGTGTGTGTGTTGTTGTTGTTGTTGTTTGCTGTTGAGTCGAGGCTGACTCCTAGCGGTTTTATGAACAAAAGACCTAATGCCTTTCCATAATTATCGTTTCTCCAAGTTCATAAAGTTTCCAAAGGCATGTGGTTTAGGAATTAGATGCCACTTCTGCTTACCAACCTGTTTTACAACTGGGAGCTCCCCAAAACACTGTCCGCCATGGGAAACCATTCTGCAATGTGATATCCCCATTGCATAAGGCTTAGCTTCATAGCAAACCCAGGTTACCTCGTATAGCACATTATAATATTGGTGTTGTTGTATATCACAGAGTTAGAACTGACCCATAACTGACTTTCTTGTAACTAAATACCAACATGAGACTAAAATGATTGTTCCATTTTACAGATAATTCCTACAGCCAGTAGCTAAGTGGCTGTCATACAGCTAATGTGGAAGTGGAATTACAACACTGTCTGTATGCTTATTTTGATACATCTCCTACATGTCTTTGTAGTTTTCTTGTCAGCTTTTGCTTCACATTTTACTGTTTGAAGATCCCCCCCCATTGAACACATCAGTCTTTGCCCTTCATTCCCTTTCTTCATCTACACAACTTCTCAGCTTCTGCCCTTCTGCTATCCCATCTCCAATTTTGAAATTTATTTTTCCCTACCTTGTTTTCTTTCAGGCTCTTTAGTAATTCTATCACTGTCCTTTGTCCTTTCTATCCTAGCTTAAGCATTATAAGGTATAGAATATTTTACTTCTCTGTATCTAATTCTTTATTGCTATCTTCCTATCGGTATTTATCATATATACTGATATATCTTAGAGGTTTATATTAATTGAGAACAACAAAATTTTCTCAGCCACCTCTTTTTCTCTAGTTACCATATCACTGTGAATCTTCCACCTTCTTTTAACAAGATATATTCAGCTTCTAGTATGTGCCAGGAACATTTAGTGACCCAGGCAATATGGCAATGAATAAGACTTTTCACCTTAGTTTTCAGTTGGAGATGTGTAGAGAAACATCTTCAAACAGTTGAAGTAGTCTACAAAACAGAGAAATAGGTAACAACAAAACAACCAAGGCAACTGTAATTTAGTAATAAGTGGTGAGAACTCAAGCCATGAGGTCAGAGCAGTGGACAAAGGCTATTTCTCTCCTCCCCCTAAAAAATCTCCTAGATTATTTTCTGAGTAATCAGAAGCAATTTGAGGATCTTAAACAGGGAACATAATCTAGCTTCTGATTTTAAAAGGCATATTGGCAACTGTATGGAATTATATTATGAAGCTGAGGACAAGGAAGACAAATATTAAGGGAGCAGCACTCAGCCTTGAGATAACAGTGGTTTGGATGAGGGTAGTAACAAGGGGCAGGTTGAGTGAGAATGAGATACTGAAAGTAGTGCACAAAGGTACACTCAGCCTGTCTTGCTGAATTAAATTGGGACAGAGACCAAAAAGTAAACTTCGCATCAAAGAATTTTTGGTTTCTGGCCTTCACAAGTCAGTAAGAGATCACAACATATATGAAAACTTTTAAAGAAATGGGGTGAGGGAGAGAAAAACAGATCTTGACCTAGTTAATTTGAGGTTCAGTTCTGACATTACTTAGGGTTGAGAAGCCTACTTATAATTGAAGTGGTGAATACTTGTCCCTTTTTAAAGTTGTTTCTTCTCCTAGGTTTTCAGAGAAAGTTTTTAGCATGGTCTTTGTTTATCATCCAAAAGTGATCTCCCTCAGGACTTGGGCTTTTGAGAGTTCTTGCAACTTTTCTGACAAGAAATTTCTAGATATTAACAAATCAAAGCCATCTCATCAATCTTAATATTAGTTGATTATTTAGAGCTTCTTACCTAGAAAATTGATTTCTTTAATATCTCCAACATAAATGATTTAGTTCATTAACAAGGTCAAAGATAATCTTTTCTTAGAATTTATACATTAAGACATGAAAACTGGATAATAATTCCCAAGAAAGCTCTAGGGAACAGAAAGGTTTGCAAGCATGGGAGTTATAAAATTTGAATCTACTGGGGGCAAAGACTTTGAAGCTCTCTATTACATACTTTGGGCATGTGGCCAGGAAGGACCAGTCCTTGGAGAAGGACACCAGGGCCAGAAGGGTGGAGGGACAGCACAAGAGAGGAAGACCGTGGATAAGATGGATTGACAAAGTAACAGGTAATCAAGTGTCGGAGTCAGTGAGACTGGCTCAGGATAGAGTAGGCTTCAGAGCTGTTGTACATAGGGTTGCTGTAAATCATAGACGACTCGACGGCACATAAGAAAAAGTTAATACTTAGTGTGGACTTTCTCCATTATTATTGCACCTTCCTTAATGTGACATGGTTTATAGTCCAACCCTATCACAGGTGTCAAAATAGTGGAAAATAGTATGTAAGATGGATAATACATTGGAAAAATAACGATTTCCTAGCAAAACATTCCTGTATACTTGCAACTATCACAAAGGATCAAAGTCAGACTTTCTGGTATAAAAAGAGTATTTTATTACCTTGTCAATATTCATTTGGTATCTTATCCTGAAGCTCTGTGAAGACAAGAATTGTGCCTGCTTGTGGCTTACTCCCAACACACCTTGTTAGGTGCTGTCACGTCGACGACTCTTAGTAACCCTGGGAACGGATCGTAACCTTGCTCTTTCCAGCACCATCCTCATGATCTCCAACATGCTTGAGCCCACTGTACTACGCATCCTATTATTGTTGTTTACTGTTAAGTTGGAGCTGACCCATAGCTGACCATCCAGCAGGTTTTCAGAGGCAGTTAATTGCATGGAAGGAGTTTATCCATCTTTCCTCTGGAGAGAAGCTGCTGGTGGATTCACACTGTGTGCCTTTGGGATTGCAGCTCAGCTTCTTGCCACTAGGCCACCAGTGCTCCCTCAATATCCTATGTCTACACTATTTTTCATAACTAATCATAAATTGATATTTGTGAGCAGTTTAGACATACTGAAACATTTTTATTTGCATTTTTCTAACTTTTATCAGATTGGGACTTGTACTGTATCGCAAAACGTTAATTTTATAAAGTGAATGAGATGTAGTTGAAATTAATGAAAATACAACTAGTACTGTGCTTTTTTTCTTTAAGGTTTAATGCATGTGCACAATAAACTTGTGGATCCACTATACAGTATGAAAGAAGAAACTGAAGGAGATTGGAGCAAAATTCTGGTTGAATGAACAAAAACACTGAGTAGTAAATGAATTTTTAGCTATGCAATATGATAGAACATAGGGAATTTTGAAGACTGTCACTTTTATATAGTCCCAAGATCTATGTTAAAACATTCCATACTTTTGCATTTTCTTTAAACAAGGACTTGTGTAGGCCTCACAATCGACGAGTTGTGTATTAGCTAGCTTATAAAAGGAATGCAGAAATGAAGTGCCTGCCTGCTTTTTTTAGAAAGAATTTTCTCACGTACCATTTCATAATGACTCCAATGGCATATATATGTAGATTTTAATCTCTGTCACATGAACACACTCCAAAGCTTTTGGGTTATCAAACTATTATCATTGCAAGCTTCTGGAATGCCGCCTTATTTTTGCGCATTACAGGCTTTTTCTGCACTTGGTTGCCTTATCTTTCCCAGTAGTATCTGGACATAAAAATTCTGGCTACATATCCTTGATAAAGGAACTTTGAAAAGATAATAGTGCCTAAAAGTATAGTTTACATCTTGTAAAGGGAATGTTTTATGCACCTTTAACACTTTTAAAACAATTTTTATTTATGACTTTGTTTCATGCCCTTAATTATTGTAGAACTTTGAACTTTTGTATCTAGAAATTAAAAGAGCCAAACCCATTGCCATTCAGTCAGTCCTGACTCTTAGAAACCCTGTGTCATTTAAAGACATTACGGGAACTCACTTATGGCTGACCCTGCTCCAGCAGGTTTTCAGAGGCTAAAAATGACACAAGACTGCCCATCTTTTCCCAAGAAGCTGCTGGTGGGTTCAAACCAGCTACTTTTGACTTGGTAGTACAACTCTCTAATCAGCAAGCCACCAGAGCCCCCATAGCGACCCTATTGTTTACTGTTGAGTCAGAAGCAACCCATAGCTGACCATTAAGTGGGTTTTCATAGACAATAAATTGCACAGGAGGAGACTGCCCATCTTTCTGCCATGGAGCAGCTGGTAGATCCAAACTGCGTATCATTTTATTGACAGCACGAGTCCTTACCGCTAAGCCACCAGAGCTCTCTTACCGACCTTATAGGGCAGAGTTAAATAACACCAGTGGGTTTTCAAGGCTCTAAATTTTTACTGAAGCAGTCCACCACATCTTTTTTTCTGCAGAATGGTCAGTGGGTTCAAACTAGCACGTCTTTCACTTAATAGCCAATGGCTGAACCACTATGTCACCAGGGTTCATATATCTGGAAATACTTTTTCCAAAGCTTTTTGTTTCTTTTTGTTAAACACACTATAATTTGTTATATTCCTAAGATTAAATGGTGAATAATGTTTAAGTGACTGTAAATTGATTGCCACAGCAACTTGGATTATTAAAATAGAGTATATTGTTTTCTACATTTAACTCAAATAAAGCTTGTAAGAAACCAGATTTCCAAATTTTATTTTGAAATGTGAAATATAAGAAAAGCTGCATTTCAGAGTGAATTGCCACTTTAAAGAGGTCCTTTACAGCTAATTTCCTGAATGCAACATATCTTTTGATTCCTGAACTATTATCATGCATGTTGATTATGGATGGATCCACAGAAAATGAAATCTATCACTGACAGTGTCATTAGTCTTTTCTCCATCTCATGATCATGCGCTTATTGATCCAGTGGTTAAGATTTTTGTTTTCTCATCTTGAGTTGTAATCCATATCGAGTTATTCCAGTCATCTTCATTTTCTGCCAATAAAGTTGTCTCATCTGCATAATGCAGGTTGTTAAGTCTTCCTCCTATTCTGATATCCCATTATCCTTCATAGAGGCCAGCTTCTCATATTACTTCTTCAGCATACAGGCTGAGTAGATATGGAGAAAGGATACAACGCTGATGCACACCTTTCCTGATTTTAAAGTATGCAGTGACCCTTTTTTGTTGGACAGCTGCTGCTTTGTATGTATGTATGGTTTTCACATGAGCACAGTTAAGTGTTCTGGAATTCCCTTTCTTCTCAGGGTTATTCATAATTTGTTAAGATCCAGACAGATGCTTTTGCATTATCAATAAAACCCAAGTAAACATCATTTGCCTTCACCTGAATTCCATCGAGGATCAGCCATTTCTCTTCCATGACTTCTTTTTGAGTCCAGCTTGAATTATGGATTTCCTCTTGATGTACTTTTTCAGTCTTTTTTTATATTTTCAAGATTTATTTGCATGTGATATTAATAACATTGGTATCTACCTTTTATCTTTTTATAAAAGGACAATTAAGGGTTGTTTCTTCCAGTCAGTTTGAAAGGGTATTAAAATTTTTGGTATAGATTGTTGAGCATACCCAGGGCTTCCCATTTGTTAAAACACCTTGATTGGTATTCCAACAATTCTTGGGGCCTTACTTTTTGTCAATGTCTCCATTACAACTTGGACTTCTTGCCTTGGTTCTTAATATATGCTAATTCCAGGAACGGTTCAGTGTGGACCAATTCTTGGTGGCAGTCATGGTTGTTGGGTGCCACTGAGTTGACCACAACTAATAGATACCCTGTGAGCAGCACATTCGAACTATATCTTATCCTGTGCCGCCATCATATCTTTTATACTCACAGTCATTGCTGCAGCACCTGTGTTGATCTATCTCTTTCCACCTTTCCAAGCATGATGTCATTTTTCAAGGACTGGCCTCTTCCAACCTCATGAACAAAGTTGGTGGGATGGGAGTTTCATCATCCTTGCTTTTAAAGAACACCTTGGCTGCACCTTTTCCAAGATATAATTTGTTTTTCTGCAATCTATAGTATAGTCAGCACTTTTCTCCAACACTGTAAGTAAAAGGCTTCAGTTTTTCTGCTGTCATCCTTAGTGTCCAGCTATCTAATGGTAGGAAGTAATTGGATCAGGTGTGTTAGTCCTCAACCTACATCACTGCTTGTAGTGCATTGGAGCAGTCTCTGACCACAGACTTCCCAGTGCTAGACACTTTTTGTTTGACTGCTGTTGCAAAGGGGTAACTCTTTAGTCTCTTGATCTATCTTGCCATTGCTTATTGGCCCAGTGTTGAAGATTTTATCTTATTTTTTTTAAATAAAATTTTGTGATTTTAACAAATGTTTACAAAGAAGATTTTCTTTCATTCATTGTTGCACATTTTACCTTTTCTCCCTCTCTTCCCCTCCTCCAGTTCACTTTTTAAAAAACTCATTTTTGCACAATAGTAACAGTCTTTTTAAACTAAAACCAAAGATTCAATGGCCTTGAGTCGGAAGCAATGCATAGGTGACTCTGGCAGGTCTGTAAATTGCAGCTATAAGTCACACAGGAGGTACTCCTCTTTCTCCATGGCACAGCAGCTGAGATATAAACTGTATTGAAGGTCGTAGTCTTTGACCTTCTGCAGTAAGTGTTTAGGTCCTCCTCGCTTTTGGCAAGCAAAGTTGTGTTGTCCATAAACCACAGGTTGTTGATGAGCATTTTTCACCAGTCCCAATGCCATATTCTTTTTTTTTTCTTTTAATAATTTTAATGAGCATTTACAGAGATTTTGGATTTCCATTCATTCATTGCTGC
>NW_006400049.1:2625752-2647240 GCF_000299155.1 Elephantulus edwardii | reverse complement strand
AATAATTTTAATGAGCATTTACAGAGATTTTGGATTTCCATTCATTCATTGCTGCACTTCTCTCCCTGCCCATCCTCCCCCCCCCCCCCACCCCCCAGTTCGCTCCTCTCTTTCAAACGTAAAAGAAACACTCCTTCCCTGGTACACAATCCCCCCACACCCCTCCCACCGCCCCAAGTACATTCTTGGTAGTGACTCTGTATTCCTTCATTCTTCTTTTGAGGTTACCTGTATCATTCAAGATTTGCCCATAGAAACCTTTTGAAGGCTTGAATTTGTTCTTCAGTTCTTTCAGCTTGAGAAATGCCAAGTGTGTTAATTCCTTTTGGTTTTTCAACTCCAGTTCTTTGCATTTTGTTAATATTTTATGCTGTCTTTCTGAACTGACTTCTGAAATCTCATCCCCTTAATTCCACATTCCTTCTTTGGGCTTCTCATTGGAGTGCAAGTTTCAATGACTTCTGCCTTCTATTTTAGTCTTTCTTCCCTCTTTGTAATGGTTTCAGTAACTAGTTTTCAGTGCATTAAGCCTGGTTTCTAAATTCAGGCAGGATAGTTTCATGGTTCTAGTGGACCTGTTTATTTTCTTCAGCTTTACTTCAAACTTGCACAGATAGTCAGTTGGTATCCACAGTCAGCCCCTAGCCTAGTTTTGACTGTAGATACTGAAGCTTTTCCAGTCATTTTCCAGATTCCTGGGTAGTTGTCAGGTGACATACATGTATATAATAGCTGTTTGTTTTCTATAAGCAATATTTACAATGAAGAAATTATTGTATAAAATTTTGCCATGCATTCTCCAGTTCTGTCACAAAGGCCATATTTTAATCACTCTTCTTTGTTTCCAGTATTTATATTCTAGTCATCAGTTACTAATGCATTTTGATTGCATCTTTGAACAGTTTCAGACTGCAAAAGTTGGTGATGGTGCTGTTAGACGCTGTCGCATATGATCCATAGTGACCCCGTGAACACAGTCCAGTCCTGTGCCATTATCTCTGACACAACTGAGGCCATTGCTGCGAGAATGGTGTCATCACATCTGTTTTGAGTCTTCCTTCCCCTTGCCCTCCACCTTTCCAGGCATGATGGCCTTCTCCAATAAACAGCCTCTGTTAGCAACATGCCCAAAGGATGTGAGATGAAGCTTTGTTATCTTTGTCTCCAAGGAGCACTATGTCTGCACCTTCTTCAAGGCATTATCTGCTTGCTGTCATTTCATGGGATATTCAGCACACTTCAACAAAGTTATCAATTTTATCAGTTATTGTCCAACTCTAAGGTGCACACCAAGTAACTGAAAAGACCATGGCTGGAATCAGCCATACCTTATTCCTCAAACTGACATCATCGCTCAGTTATTTGGAGAGGTCCTTGACTGCAAACTTTCCCAGTACAATAGGTCTCCTAATCTCCTGACTGCTTGCTCTGTTGTGGGAACACTACATGGTTTAAGATGAAGAAAGGTTTATGTTAGGGTTGTATTCTCTCTCTATAGCTATTCAGTCTGTGTCTTGAGCAAATCATTCAGGAACCTGGACTCTACAAAATGTGCAGATTGGAGAAAGACTCATCAATAACCTACATTATGCAGAGGACACTTGCTTGCAGAAAGTGATGAGAGCCTGAAGTGCTTGCTGCAGAAGATTGCAGCCTTCAATATGGATTGTATCTCAATGTCAAGAAAACAAAGATTCTTATCACTGGACCAATAAGCAACATCAGGATAGATGGAGAAAATATTCTGCATCAACGAAATTCATCTTTCTTGAATCCACAGCAAACACCCTTGGTACCAGCAAAAGTTGGTAGAAATCCTCAATTTATCTTTGGCTTTAGTGGTTGGTGTCTGTATTTTAGTTATAGTTGAATTAACAGGTTTTCCTTGTGCGCATATCGAGAGTATCCTACCACTCATAGCACTGTACTTTTTTGGTGATGTGACACAAATCCTCTTCATTCCTGGTATAGTAAATCAGTTCTGTGATTAAAAATGACCAGTATCAGACCATCTAGCTCAGTGATGACTAGGCTGTTTTCTGTCACCATTTCATTAATTTTTATGTATCTATGTCGTTGTCCATCAGATACTCATTTTCATGTATGTATGTACCTTGTCCATCACATGTTCCAGTCATTAATGGGTATCTACAGCTGTTTCTCCTCATTCAAGTCTAACTACATCAGCAAATAAAGGCCTTTCAATGGGTGAAATCATTACTCCTGCAGCATTATGATAGACTCTACTTCGAGGCAGATTTTCCCAGTTGTTTTTTAAGGGCCTTCCAACCTACGGGGCCCCATCTTGCACTGTATCTACTAATATTTGTTATTCATAGGGCTTCAGTTTGGAAGGCATGTTAAGTTTGAATGCTTATACTTGCTTGGTAAGTCAGCCTATCTGGAGCTTCCATGAAACCTGTGCAACATGGGTGACTCTCTTGGTATTTTTAATTACCTGCTGGCAACACAGAGACCATTCCAGTAGGAAAAACGGACCTTCTAGTGGGCTTTCAAAGGCAGTAAAATACACAGACTGCCCATCTTCATTGCAGACTAGCAGCTGGTAGATTCAAAATTGTGCCTGTGGACTGGCATCGTAGCTCCTTACCTCTAGTCCACCGGAGTTCCCACAACAAACTGTAGATTATTTAAATTTCTTAGAAATTATAAATAAACCCACACTGTGATTCATGATGTGATAATTCTATTAAGAGTCCTCATAGATAGTCTACAAGCAAAGACACTCAAGTCACTCTAGAAAGCAAACATTAAATCTGTCCTTTCCTTGGGCCATAGCATGGAGGTCAAACACATGCATAATGTCAGACAGCCATTTACTATTTTGAGTTTCTTCTGTGAACTTCAGTCTCAGTTATAAAATCTGTACATTAATATTTAACACAAACACTGCATACAAAGAATGTGGCATCAGGATTGGTCGAAGACTCATCAGTAGCTTGCATTATGCAGATGATAGTCTTGCTTGCAAAAAATAAAGATCTGTTGTACTTAGTAAGATCAAAACTTAAAACCTTCAATATGGGGTACATCTCAAGTATGACTTGGATTCACAATAACATCCATGGCAGCAGCTTCAAGAAATCAAAACTTGTTGAACTAAGGAATTCTGTGAGGGACCTCTCTAAAGCTCTGATAACCAAAGATGCCAATTTAAAGGCTAAGGTGACATAATAAAGCCATGGTATTTTAATTGCTTCTTTGTACATCTGAAAGTTGGGTAATGATTAAGTCTGAAGAAGAATGAATGCCTTTGAACCGTGGTGTTAGCATAGTGCTGAAGATCCCATGGATTGCCAAAAGAATAAATCTATCTTGGGAGGAAGTGCAACCTGAGTGCTCCTTTGAGTCAAGGACGGTGAAAATTGGTCTCACATGCTTTGAACATGTCAGAGAATGAGCATGGAGCAGGTAGAACAAAGTTCACAGAGTTGTTATGTCATAAGGCACCTAGCATAATTTTGTTTAAATGAATATTGTATATTACAGATGTGTAAGAATAGTTTTGCCTTCATTTAATATGCTAAAATGTTGTAAAAAATTGGAATATATGTTTAGATAATGGTTTTGCCCTTATATGATGACCATTTCATAAATAACAAATTGATCCAGCTAACAAATAAGATACTTAGAAAACATTTAAAATTTGTCACAATCTAACAGGTAAATAGTATTATAGGTATTGCTAAAGAGTTGTGGAATAGGAATTTGAGGCCATTCAGTGACCTTGTCAACTATATTCTCTTTCACAGAAAAGCAAGTAGCTTATTTAAACCTGAAAACCCTGAAAGTAATTTCTGTACTGAAATAAAAGCCCGTTTTCATAATTCTCACTTACTGCTAATCTAAATATTAAAAAAAGATGCAAACATTTTATTTATGAAAATTCTTTGTATTTTTCTAGCAATTATTTTTTAGGTTGTGTTCTCAGAACTTTTATAATAGCATCTTTTGGAACTTCAATGTTGCCAATTTTCCTCAGTTTTTTCTTTCCTTCAGCTTGTCTCTTCAAAAGTTTCATTTTCCGAGTAATATCACCACCATACTGTAAAATAGTTTTAGATATTAAGTTTGAATTAATTCATAATACTCTTAAGATATAATTACATATAGAAACATATATACCATGATAACAGCCTTAAAGTATATCCAGAAGGTAGAAATCTGCAATATTACCTATATAATCCCCTTTCTACCTGTTTACTATCTTTAAAAAAAAGATAATCTTTATTTATACATACCCAAGAAAAATGTTCTTCTCTCCTTATTGATGCAAAATTTTGTTAATAATTAAAAAAAAAAAATCCACTACCACCAAGTTAGTTTTAATCCACAGAAACTCTCCATCATGTTTCAAAGGCTGTATACAAGTAGAGATTTGCCCAACTTTCTCTCTTGCAGCACAGTGCCTAGTGGATTCAAACTGTTGACCTCTCCATATCAGCCTGATTTGCTCTATGCCTCCAAAGCTCCTTATTTTGTTACTCTTAACCACAAATGCTTAAATGTAACAATTATGTTAAACATTCAGAAAAAGCATCTTCCTTCTCAAAATAAGTGAATTAAGATTATTTTTTTTTTAATTTTTTTTTAAGATTATTTTTATTAAAGGCTAGACAGCAAATTCAGCAAGTTACTGTAAATGAGAATTCTCATATTATTGCTAGTTGAAGAGAATGATTATCTTCAAAATCTTTGATTGTAGATTTTCTCAAGACATGTCAACCTGCATCTCAGTATTATGTGAAGGAATTTTTATAAATAAATAAGCATGGTTAAAATGATACAATTACTATGTGTAAAGCTAGAATTTAACCATTTAAAAAGAAAAGGAAAATGATGGAGAGTATTATAAAAGCAATAAACCAAAAATAATGGAAACTATCATATGTATACTGTCTCATCTTAACCCCAAATATGTATATTATTATAAAATAAAATAAATACATACACATTTTGCCAAAACATTTTTTCTGTAGGCTTTCACACTGTAAAAGAGAAAGTTTTGTATAATTATATATAACTGCATATTGTTTAAAAGTATGTTGTTTCCAAAAGCAATCTTCAAAGTATTTTAAAGAGTGTCATGCCTATGTAAAATTACATCTTATAAAAATTACATAGTTTAAAAACTTTTTACTTTCATGTACTTTGCATGAAACATCAAATGAATTCAACACAATCAAAATAAATTTTATTAAGGAAAAATTTTCAAAGCTTAAGGTAATCAGGCTTGACTGCCCATATTTGGAAATGATTTCTGGCTCAATCTAAAAGGTTCAGATCTGTTGTTCACAGTGTTGCTATGAGTCACAAGTGACTCAATGGCCTCTAACAATAACGTTGTTGTTACATGCTGTCGAGTCGCTTGTAACTCATAGCAATGCTTTGTGACACAACCCCGAAACCTGCTCTGTCCTGATCCAATCTTACTGTCTCTGACATACCTACCCTCATTACCCCAGTCACTGAGTCAAAATCCATCTCACCAAATATTACAACTAAACAATAATTAAAATGGTTATTGTCTCTTTAGGAATTTCATTGACTATAGGTAAATTAGCTAGAAATACAAAGATTTTAATAGAACTTGCTACAGTGTAAACTAATTTTACTATAGCCATACAAAGAATTATAAAAATTTACAATCTGTTTCTAAGGCATGTACAGGTATTCAAATTTTGAAACCAGATCCATTTTTACTCATTCCTTAATAAAAGCTAAATGGAGGGGAGAAGGGACAGGGAGGAACATGTGCAACAATGAATGAATGGAAATCAGAGTTCTCTATAAACTTTCATTAAAATATATATATATATTAAAAAAATTCCATTCTCTCAAAAAAAAACTACCTCTTTTCCCCTAATATGTTCCCTACGTCAAGAGAGTCTACGTTAGCACATTATTTGTTATTTTAATTCCTCTTGTCAAGATGTTCCATAGTTGCCAACTTTGCTGCCTAATCTGAGTATACAGGAAACACAAATGACTGATCGAAACAAAACATTGCTAAGACAAAACCCAAGCTTACTGTTATTCAGTCGATTCCGACTTTGAGCAACCCTATATGACTGAGTACTACATCATCTTTTTTTATCACAGAGCAACTGATTGGTTCTAACCACCAACCTTGTGGTAGAAGCCAAATGCTTTCAACAATACCACTAGAAATTAAATATACTGTAAAAATAAGTTTATGCCAACATATATGGTGAGGTGCCATCAAGCTAACCAGGACTCAAAGCTACTTTCTGACAACAGAAGGAAACACTGCCTTATCCTGCAATATATACCTCCTATGAATTGTGCATACATACATACATGTATGTGTGTGTAAATGAGGGATATACACTCACACATCTCTACCTCTTATTATAAAAGGACAGGTGTAAGCAAAGCTTAACATGGAATATTTAAGCATTTCTTTCTGAAGCAATTACTTTATCTCTAGGAAACTCATATTAAATGATTCAGATTTAAAAAGAGCCATAATTTTTATTCTCAAAGAGTTATCGCCAAAACTTTTCACTGTCAGTTGCAGATGACTTGTAATTTAAAGAAATAAAGCCCAAAGTAACTAACTGAAAAAAAAAATTTTCCTTACTCGTGTGATTGATGAAAATAAAAGAAGACCTAAAAAGCCCCTATTTCATGCACATACAGGCTATAGAAACCTGTAACTATCAATAACATTACTAAAGTGTTATGAGAGTAATTCAAAATCAATAGTCATTGATTGTTAGATTAGTGGAAGAATTACGTAGCTCTATGACAGGGTTACTACATATAACTTAATAGTTGTTGTGTACCCAAAAGTCAGAACCGACCCATAGATGACCCTCCAGTGGGTTTTCAGAAGCAGTTAACTGCAGGAGAGGAGATGGTCCATCCTTTTCCTGTGGAGCAGCTAGTGGCCTCGAACCATGTACCTTTGGTATAGCAGCATAGCTTCTTGCTACTAGGCTACTAGAGCACCCTAAACTTAATAGTATTTTATATTTTCTTTAGTTTGCTAGGTGTATCATTTCTAAAACCAGCTGAAAAACAAATACGAATTTTAACTCACGTTTCTCTTGCAATAATTTTACTTCCAATAGCAGCTTGAATTGCTATTTCAAACAGTTGCCTAGGAAGAGAATCCTTTAGACGTTCACATATGACTTTGCCAATGGAATGTGCTTTGTCTCTGAGCAAAAGAAAAATACAACTTCTTTATGGCAGCTAAATAACACTATAGTAGCTGTCTAGTTCTAAATTATACCCACTCTAAGAGTGATTTTATAAGTTCAAACAGAATTCGTATCATAAATTTATCTATATGATTTCTAATTGCATAGATTGCAATCTTTTCCCTGAGCCACTCAATTTCAGTGAGCTTTTTATGTTAACTTAGAGAAAATATGTTGCATACAAAATAAAACTCAAAACTAAATATGAAAAATAAAAATGATAGAATAATTATAGAAAATTCTGGGGGAAAAACATATTACATAAGAGAAGTTATTCTTGATGCCTGTCCCTTCAGCTGCAGACGAACAGTATTACATTTCTGAGCAAGTAAAACCTGGTAATCTAGTTAGTAAAACCAGCCACTGGAGCCCCTATGGCCTGATCTGAAAAAAGTTATGTGGATGGTACAGTACACGATTCCACTGTGCATGGAGGTTGACTCAAGGGCTGCTAATTAAAATTTTAAATGTCTATCCTGCTAATCATTTTACTATGATCATGTTCTTATATCAAATTTTTACAGTTCAGATTATAGTCTGTACTATCGGTACAATTTTTACTTACTAAAAACATTTTTATATGCCATTAAGTATCACTCTACAATAAATTTCATAGATGTATAGGAACTGTAGTTTATTTTTATGAATCTTACTTCTTTTTTTAATCCCTTATTTCTTAAAAAATGTATTTAATTTTTAACCTCCAGTATTATATGATTTTTCTTTCTGTCTTACCTTATATGGGAAACATTTCTTTTCATGGTACTGTGTGTGTGACTATCATATTTCTCCCCCTTTTATATTTTTAAGTTTGGAGTAAGCTTTGAGGGGAAAATACAGGGAAACTTAATTACACCTGATTTTAAGCAATATAAGGGGGAGGGGTGCTGGTACCATAAGCATTCAAAAATCTTCTGATTACCCAAAAACTTTTAATATCCTACTGCTGACTGAACACTTCAATATAATATAGTCAACTCACACATATTTTGTGTATCACCTATTGCCCTCATATAAAAACTTACATTTCAATATGAGTAAAACATTTCACAAAAAGTGCAAGGTTATCTACATACTGGCATAGTAATCACTGTGTGGAATTCCTGCCTCATCCCATCACTTACCCTCTTTGTCCACTGGTCTTTACTCCAGATTCATTTATCTTAACGACACAGACAGAACTACAGCTGGTACATATCAAACAATTCAACTGTTCCTGATAATATAATTACTTTGTTTCTTGCAAACACTCCTAGCATCACTACTACTAGGGGAACTTGATAAAAATCTAATTGTGTTAAGCAGAGTTTATGGTATCACACTAAACATGATGTAAAATGCCTAAGGACCATGTGAGATCACTTTCACTATGATAAGTAATTTACCAGAGAACTATACGCCCATGGAGATTAGTGTCACAGGTGTTTTATCAAAAGTGTACTTGTAAGGCAATCCATACAGTTCAAATCCATGTTATATTCAAAGATCAACAATCATTACCAACAAAAATGATTACTTTCACATTCCATGACTTGTTTCTCTTGGACTTACTTGTGTACAATAGTTACTAGCTCTTCTACAATGTTTCCGTTCAGTAGAATATCCATTTTTACAAGTTCTGCAACCTGGTATCCTGCATCTTCATAATCAAAGCTAACAAGAAAAAAGGGAAAAGGTCCCAGTGATAAGTAACATTTTAATTCCCGGATTGTGTTTTACCTTTTACAAAACATCTTTTTCCCTGGCCTATTTCCATCAACTATATATATGTTGCAGATACAAATATAGTTGTTACATATGAATATAGTTGGAAGTTAATGAATCTAAATGTTCAGAGCAAACAACAGATTTGTCTATTTTTCTACTTTTATGAACAGAGAGGCAAACGTACATAAATGAGGGCTGAGGGCACAGAACATGCTCTCGAGAAGGAAGGGAGATACTGGTAAGCCACACTAGGAAGATGAGTTGGGAAAAGCCTACAGAAGGCAGCTGTCACTGTCTTTCCATTTTTCCCAGCAGCTAATTATCAACTAGACAATAAACCAATAACTGAACCCATTATGAGAGTCAATTCCAGTCACAGGTAGGAAAGAGTAGAAGTGTTTCAAAGGATTTCCAAGCTGTAATCTCTACTGAAGAAGACTGTACAGTTACTGATAAATTTCAGTCTCAAATATTTTTTTAAGTGAAATTTTTATTTTATCAAGGTTTACTTAATAAAGTTCATATACATCGTTTTTTTACACTGAGTCCCAAACTTTTCGTTAGGAGCCAGAGACTTAAATACCTGTGTACCACTAAAGCACTCTTTTTACAAACAATTTTAAGAGTCAATATCAAAGTTATGAGTTGGGTTTCTGCTTAGTTTTCTAGTGCCATTTGTTTAACTAAGTACATTGGACTTGACAAAAATAGTCATTCATTTAAAAAAAAAAAAAGACATGGATTTGACACCCTGAACTTCAGCTTCAACCTTCATAGAAGCTCTTGTAGTAATTGGACTATGCATGCAATGTGCAGTGCCTTGTACATAGTTAAGTGCTTATAATAGAGCTGAGCACAGGTAAATACTTAGGGCCAGTCCAGCAGCATCTTAGAAGCTAAAAATCCTGGTTATCTGCTTCCATAAAGATTACAGCTAAGAAACTCTTAATACATAGGGTCAGTATAAGTGAATCAATGAATGAGTTTAGTTTAGTAATATAGACAAAGCTTTCACTGCTAGTCAAACCATATGCATATAAATACTTATCTGATATCTAAAGAGATAATTTTACATTTGCTTCTATACTTTTCAATCACGGACAAGGAAGAAAATATATATACTTATTTTAATTATAAAAGAAACTGGAGCACTGACAACAAAATATCATAATACTTTTTCTAATTTAATAGTAACTTTGCCTTCATTTTCATCAGACACTTTCCTCCCTCTATGCTCACCATGGGATAAAACACTAGCTTTCATGCCAAAAACATCTTACTCTGGAAAGGCTAAGGAATTAATGCATTCACAAATGCAAAGGGCATACCTAAATTATTCATCTAAAGCTTTTAATCCTTTGTTTTTTTTCTTCTTTTTTTTTTCTTTAATGCTTTCTTAATACTTAGGAATCTTTTCTTTTTTAAAATGTATATACATACTACTGAGATCCCAAATACATTTCAAACCCAGAGATCAGAATAGTTGTAAAAATCATCTGAAACTGTTCATCACAACACAGAAAGAATACAATTATTCTAGAGATAACATTATCCTTCTTTTCTTTAAGAGAAGGCTAACAACTTGTTCTAAGAAACTCATGTTCTCATAAGCAAATGACAAGTACTTTGTGACAGACACCTGTAAAGTTGCTGGCTCCAAGACTTTTTATTCTTACATTCCAATTGTCAACTGTCAAAAATTTGTCCAGGCATCAGTTTTTCTTTTCCATTAAATTTTACCTAGCATATCCAGAAGACAGAGATTTCAAAGAATCATAAAAATCCACCACAATTTCATTCAAAGGCAAGAGATATTTAAGCATGACTCTGTTTTGATCAATATACATCATATTCTTCTGAACTGCTCTTCGAGCCTAAAAAAGGAGAAAACTATGCTTAATTATAACTCATTCAAATAATGATTTAAGTTAACATATACTGGTGGTCTAGTGGCAAGAAGGTGCGCTGCAAACCCAAAGGCACATGGTTCGAATCTACCAGCTGCTGCATGAGAGAAGGATGGGCAACCTCCTCTTGTGCAATTAACTCTTCTGAGAACCCACTGGAGGATCAGCTTATAGGTCAGTTCTGACTCGACAGTACTCAACAATATATTCTTATATTAAATATCTAGCTCCATATTCCCTTATAAATTCTAATAATAAAAAGAGGAAAACTAAGGAGTATTTCTTTAATCGTTTGATAATACTTTGTAGATCCAGAGAAAATTATTATAACCAAAGTTATATACTCTATTAAATAATTATAGATGATTTTCAAAACTAGTGTGATCTGTGGGTTTAAAATGCATTTATATTTATAATCTCAGTAGCAGCTATAAACATAAGAAAGCATTAAAAGCTTTGAGTGAAAAATTTAGTTTTGCCCTTACATTTCTGAATTATAACCAGTATTATAATCTGTTTTGTCAAAACTGAATTCAAATGAAAATGAAGCACTATAATTGTCGTTGAAACTGTATTCCATTTCATGTACTCAAGGCAGCTTAAAAAAAAACCCCTTTTTTTAAAAAAAAAACAACACCCTTATTTTTAATTACTCAGCATAAGTATCTAGTTTCTTTTGGGCAAAATCATCAATTCAATGCATTAACACAAGATAATAAAAAATAATGATTTTATTTTTCTTATTTAAAACAAAGTAACAAGTATTTTTTAACCCCACTTATACAGACAGTTACAGATCTCTACCTATCTATACGTGTGTGCCTGTGAGTGTGTATGTATACAGATGTATATGAGAATTAAGCTGACTGTTCTCAGAAGAGAAAAAAATTTTTAAAACCCGGATGAGAAGTCCCCGCTACAAAGGAGTAAAAGCTACTTCAGGGTTAAGATGCATTACATTTATACCTCGCAGAGCATCATTATTTTTCCAGTATACTCATCTGGTGTGATTATAGTACCCAAAACAACTGGTTCCAAATATTCTGTTACTTTTGATTTATCAGGAAATTGTGCAGGATTGATGATCGTAATTTCTTTTGCTCTGTATTCCTAAAAATTAGAAATACAGCACAACAGTTAAAAAGAAAATGTTCATATAAATATCATATTTCATTAATGTATGCTATTAATTTATAATCTATGCTGAAATGTATTTTGTTCTCAAATATCTGGAATTAATAAAAATTTCTAAAAGTTGGAGCATTAGTCACGTGTTCACTTTAAAATATTCTAATTTGTAATAATGTATTTTAGCTTGTAAGAGTTCTAACAGTGATTACTTCTAAATATAATTATTAGTAATATAAATGGTGTCATACAAAAACTGAACAAAAGATTTCAAAGGGTGTCTTGAGAAGATAAAGTAAAATATTGTAGTGAAATGTGCAACAACCTGGTGACTTGTGTATTGCTTTTCTGCCAGCAGCTACGCACCTAGGATTTCAAACACCAACAGGTCACACCCGTGGAGGACAGGTTCTAGCTGATCTTGTAGACTAATAAACAGAATTAGCCATCCACATCCAAATAAGAGGTCTTCCAAAGCCCCTCAATAAGAGAACGCTGTTGGACACTGCCAGAAAATCAGTCACTCAAGATTGTCAACCAGTCAGAAAATGCAAGTGAGGAAGAAATGCCTCCTCAGAGGAGAGATCATCTTCCTGACGAAGATGGAGTAAAGCTTGTACTCGAAGAAAGACCATTTGTGATGTGGCAGGACTTCAAATAAGGATGGGAAGGGAGACTGTATGTACACAGTATGAATCTAAGAAAACCAAAAGCTATATAAAATGAAATGGAATACCTAGAGATCAACAGTGTAGGCATTAGTGAGCTGAGATGGACTGGTATTGGCTATTTTTAATCAGGCAAACATGATCAACTACGCTAGGGATGAAAAACTGAAGAGGAATATTGTCAAATTCATACCTAAAAAGGATTTCAGGATCTATGCTGCAGTATACAGCTGTGAGTAGTACTACTATACTAGCCATATGCATGCAAGTAAAACCTGTCAATTCAGCTATTCAGATATACACACCATGTGCTAAAATCAAAGATAAAGAAATTGAGGATTTCTATCAACTTTTGAATCCTGAAATTGAATATGCAATCAGGGTACATTAATAACAGGTAACTAGAATGCAGAAACTGGAAACAGAAAGAATGGTAATTGGAAAATATGAACTTAGTGAAAGAAATGAGGCTGGGGAGCACATGAGGAATTTTGTCAAGGATTTCATTTTACTTGGCTCTATAATCAAACACCCACGGTGGTATCAATAAAAAAACCAAAAGACCTATTCCATTGGGAAATCTGTAAAGGGCCTGCATAAAGTGCTAAGGAGTAAAGATATCAGTGTAAAAGGTTAAGGTGCATCTGCTCCAAGCCATCATGCTTGGGAAGGTGGAGGATGAGCAACAGAGAGGAAGACCCTCAACCAGATACAGCGAGGGCTGCAATAGGCTCAAGTGTGTCAGAAATTGTGAGTATGGCACAGATTAGACAGGGTTCAGATCTCTTGTTCAAAGGGTCCCTATGCACCCCAACAGCACATAATAAAAATGGTATACAGTATAACTTCTCTTGTATTCTACATACATGCATACACAGTACACTCCTGTAGTTTTAACAATACTATTAAATATAGTACCTTTATCAATTTTGCTGATGAAAGAACAGCTTTATATGGAACAGTGGGAGCTGTCAAAATTACAGAAGCATTATATTCTTGCTCTAGTCGCTGGTTGAAAACTTCCATATGCAAGAGTCCAAGAAATCCCAGCCTGGGGGTGAAAAGGCAAACTCCAAAATATGTGTGGCTTATGGGCTGTATTTTCTCTGATAAACACATTGTTTTTAGTAGTGAAGAGTAGTATCAAAAGAAGTATGTGAAAATTTATATAATAATTAAATGCTTATAATTTTATGAAATAATATTCAAATATTCCATTAGGATTCTATTAGAAATTATAAAATTACACTCAGGATGTCAATCCATGGTATGAAGAATGGAGATGTAAATTGTATAATTCATTTTTCACACTTCTATGACTTATTTTTAAAAATAGGGGAGAGCAATGCACTGAATCTTACCTCCATCCAGCGCCTAGAGCAAGGCTACTATCCCTATAAGCTGTTACACTGGAATCGTTTAAAGTCAGTTTTTCTATAGCACTCTTCAGATTATTATATTCAGACTGGTCAATGGGATACATGCCTAGGGACAGAAAGAATTCTAGTTATCATGCGAAAGACTGTCAACAGCTCTAATATGCAGTGCTGCAAAATTCAGTATTAATCACATAGCTTTTTATTACTATCCAATTATTTCAGTGATAAAATTCTGTATCTTTGTTGGTCTTAAAGTATCTTCAAAGTCATAAGCCTTGATGAATTTACAACTGGAGCCACACTCTAAAAAAAAATATTTTTTTTGCATCCATATAGAGAAATCACAAAACTAAAGAACAGAAAAGCAGACCTAAAAAATATTGGTTGAAAAAACAAAAGTGCAAACCGTTCTACAATCATAAATAAACTCCACTAATAACAAAAACACAAAAGTAGAAATAAAATCCTACACTGAACTCCTAAGTCTCAGAGGCAGATTAAAAAAAAAAAACAACACCTATAAAAGTATTGTTAAGAAATCATAGGAATTACTGATTTATCAGATTCTCTTGAATCTGACCCTTCTGAAGCCCACATCTCTTAAGTCCTCTAACATCTAAATGTCTTTGCTAAAAATGGGGATAATAATTTCTAAATTCCCAATGAGAAAGACTGTAGAAGGAAAGTAACTGCTAGCACACAGCAAACAAACGATCTTCAGGCAAGTCTTCCCTTTTTAAGGTCTGAAAAATCACATGGCATTAAAAGGTTCTGAAGTGATACAGACACAGGGTTAACTATTTATTTTGTCAAGTATATAGTACTATAAAACAATGTTAAAGAAAGGCCAGCTAAGAAGGCATTCAGTAAATGTCTACTGCTAAGTAGTAATAAAAATGTCTTAAACAGAAAAAAATGTTTGACATATGAACTGGGTTAACTCTCTAGAGATATCTAAAGGAAATCTATTCTGTATTGGAGAGTATGCCTCTTAAAAGTTTTAAGGAGTTTAACAAAATCATCTCCATATAAAATTTCATCATTATGAAATTATAAATTGCTATACAAATACACAAAAAACAAGTAAAAAATAGTATACTGTACCATTAAATACTTAGAATAATTACTATTTTTTTCCTGATAAATTTTTACTGCAGACTTTTTTTGTTAAAATAGTTGGCCCTTATTCTTTGAATTTGTCTCACCTGCAAATACCATTGGTTTCACTGATTTAAACCCAGGCAAGGGCTCCACTGGTTGCTTATGTAAATAAAATGTATCTCCTATTTGTGCTTCAGTGACATCTTTCATCCCAGCAATCAGATAGCCCACCTGTCCCGCATACCTGAATAAAATCATTACATGGAAATAACATTTACTGAATACTCATAATAAGTACCACTTCCCAGGAAACTTATCACACACTTTCCAACAAAACATGGTCAAAGTGAAAATAAGTTCTATGAATCAATTTTCAAACTCTAAGTAGTCTTAGTAAAAAAGACACCATGTTCATAATCCATTAACTAAAAACCTGCACCACAAAAAATTTAAAAGCTTCAGTAATCTGAAATCCTTTGTAAATTAAACAAAAGCTTCTCAAATTTAATGCAAACACTGAAGGAGTACTCAGTTGTTACAAATGTACTTTAAGGGAAGGAGGGGAGAAATAAAATTCTGACCAGGCATAAAAACAAGATAAATCTGATAATCTACTTCAGTAAACCGGATAATCTATTCCATGTTCCTCATATAGGAAAAGAGCAAAATTCACAATTTCAGAGTTTGTTTAGTTTTTTAGAAAAGAAAATCCCAGAGCTTATCTCAATCAATTCTTTATACTTTTGAATTCTACATCTTAAAAAACAACTAATTCAAGTTAAGGGTGAGGTATAGAAACCTTAACCAGACTCAGTAATGGTCTCTATGTGTGGCAGAAGCAAGTCAGATTTCAGAAATATTTGAATAAAATAGACACAAGTAAAATAAAAGGAATAAGAAAAACACTGTTGATTTCATACATACATTAAACCCTCAAATAATGACCTAGAGAATCGTATGTTTCAATATCATAATTTTAATAAAGAAACAAAGATGGCCCAAAGTCATCTATGTATGAGCACCTGACATGAAGTTAAAGAAATTATTCTAATACAAAACGCTTTGCTAACCTCACTCTCCATGATTTCCACTTAATCAAGAATTTACCAAGAATCCCAAATTAAAATATCACTTTCTATACTACATTTATGTTGAAGAACACAGTTGTTATTAGATGTCAGCTAGTCAGTTCTGTCCATTGGATATTCAGTAAACTTTTTCCAACACTGCAGCTCAAAGGCATCAATTTTTTTTCTTTCATCCTTAATTTATTCTCTAGCTATCAGATGCATAGAAAATGATAAGACCATAGCCTGAATCAGACAAACCTTACTCCTCAAACTGACATCATTCCTCTTCAGTAGTTTGGAGAAGTCCTTGACTGCAGACATTTCCAGTATAATACATCTCCTTATTAACTAACTACTGTTACCAAGAGTACTGGGTCCAGTTGTAAGAATTTTTGTTTTCTTAACACTGAGATGCAGTCCATATTGAAAGCTGTATTCTTTGATCTTCTAGAAGTTCTTCAAGACCTTACTTTCAGCAAGCAAGGGGTGCCATCTGCATAACTGCAGGTTACTGATGAGTTTTCCTCCAATTCTGATGCCACATTTTTCTTTAGAAATTTCAGCTTCTCGTTTCTCCACAACCTCTTCAGCATTTGTTGTTTGCTGTTCTGTTAAATTTTGCTATTCTTACAGGGGTGAGATGACATCTCACAGTTGTTTTGGTCTGCATCTTGAAACAGATGAGAGAGGAACTGTTTAAAAGGTATCTATGACTGGGTTTTATTGTCATGACAGGAGTCCAGAATGAAGGCTGCATAGTACAGTGGACTTGGGAGGAGGGACTGTATAACAATGAAAGAATTTTTCTTTTCCTTTTCAAAGAGAAGAACGAACTGGAGGGGAGGGGTGGGCAGCGAGAAAAGTGCAACAGTGAATAAATGGAAATCTAAAATCTCTATAAATTTTCATTAAAATTAATAATAATAATGAAAAAATTTTCAGCTTCTCAAATAATTTGCTCAGTATACTGACTGAATAGTTATGGAGAGAAAATACAACCCTAAGGCACTCCTTTTTTCATTTTAAACCATATAGTCTTCCCTTACTCTGCACAACAGCCTCTTGGTCTGGGTATCGGTTTCACATGAGCACAATTAAATGTTCTGGGAGTCCCATTCTTCTCAATGTTCACCATAACTTGTTATGAACCATACAGTTAAATATCTCCTCATAGACACTAAAGCATAAAGCATTCTTCTGGTATTCATTAATTTCAGCCAGGATTCATCTGATCCACAGTGATATCGCTGGTGCCATGTCCTCACCTAAATCCTGCTTGAACGTCAGGCAACTCCTTACCTATGTACTGTTCTAGCTATTTTTGAATGATCTTCAGCAGTACTTTGCTTGCATGTAATATTAATGATATTGATAGTTCCTACATTCTGTTTTATCACCTCGATTCTTGGGAATGGGAGCAAACATGGATCTCTTACAGTCAGTTGTCTAGACAACTGTCCTCCAAATTTCCTGGCATAGACTGATAAGCACATCCAGGGTTGTATCTGTTAGTTATGTCAATCAGTATCCCATCAATTCTTGGGGCCTTATTTTTTGCTGACTCCTTCAGTGCAAGCTTCAAATTCTTCCTGGCTCCTGCTCATATGGTACTTCCTGAAATTTTTCAGTGTTAGTCAATTCTTTTTGGTACAGTGACTCTGTGTATTCTTTTCATCTTTTTTTGGAATATTCTATGGACCGCCAAAGGATGAACAAGTATGTCATGGAGAAAGTGCAGCCAGAGTGCTCCTTGGAGATAAAGATAAAAAGCTTCATTTCACATAATCTGGTGGCATGATGTTAGGAGAGGCTATTCCTTGGAGAAAGACAACATACTTAGAAAGGTGGAGGTAAAGTGAAAGAGAAGAACCTCAACCAGGTGGAATGACACAGTGACTGCTGCAATGGGCTCTAGAGTGTCAGGGACTGATGATGGCACAGAATAGGACAGGATTCAGATCTGTTCTTCACAGATGGGATGTACCTGACTTGATGACACATAATAGCAACAGTTGCTTCTGATTCCTGGTGATTTCATAAATGCATATTCAAACTGCTCTGTACAGCTCTCAAGGCTTCTTTTGGAAGAACTGCCAGTCTTGTCATCCAAGTTGCCTCCAAATGAGTTCTACCGCCAACTTTTCAGAAATGTGTTTGTGCCACTCTGAGACTCTTCCTATACTCTCTTTACGTTAAAAATATAGTTAGAAAACATAAATGTCAAGCTATGACTTAGGACTAAAAATGTTTCATTATATTCTAAATTTGCAAACATTTCTACCACCTTTCACATATAAAATTCCTTTTGGCAAAGTAGTCAGTGTACAGTTGCATTAAATAATAATTTTTTCCCTTTTAAGTTACCAAATTATGATTATGTATATATCAAGTTGAGAAAGAAGCAGTGAGAGAATTATATACAAATTTATTCCAATTACTAATAAAGACTACTTACAATTTATAAGTTGGCTGTTCATTAGGATTCAGAATTCCTACTTCATTAACTTCATAGGTCTTTTGCGTATGTGCAGACACAATTTTATCTCCTTTGGAAACCACTCCATCAAATAATGCTACATTGGCTATCACACCCCTATACTGGTCAAAGGTGGAGTCAAATACCAAAGCTCTCAGAGGATTTTTGCAATGTACTTTAGGACTATAAAGAATAAATTTTTAAAAAAGAAAATATGTATTAAATTAAAATCTTAATAATTACTGTCAACTCAAACAAGCTTAATTTATTCTAGCACTAGTTATTTATTCAAACTTGAGAAACACTGGTACCAAGAAGCCGAAAGAAAAAGGACTTTTCTGTAAAATAAGGCATAATGCCTACTCTTAAACTAGAGTGGATTCAGTCTTCAATTTAAAAATGATTGCTTAAAAATTACTTATAATAGTGATAGAATGCATTTGCTCAGTCTTAAAACAAGGAACAATATTTGTCACAGTTCTTAAGTCTCTTTATCATACTTCTTTTTTTATTTCCCTGTATTACACTGTATTTTTCATTTATTTAGTACTAAATATAAATCAAGAATTGTTTCTGACTGCAAGAGTTTATCTGTCATGACCACCATTAAAATAACAGATCAAACTGATGGTTTTTGGTCTATTAAATTTAAGTCAATAGTATAAGAAGAGCAGAATACTTACGGGGGTATTCTTTCAATGACTGCCTGAAGAACACTTTCAACATTTGTTCCAAGTTTAGCAGATATCTAAAATTATACAAGTAACAAAAGTAAGTATTTAAAGCTAAGACTATACTTTTCCACCCTAGTGAGTGATTTTTTTACAAGAGTTTAAAAAAATTCCAAGAGTTAGTAATTTGTTGAAAATCCACGAGTACTCCAAATTGGACTTCCATTAGTTAGGTAGCTCTATGGTTCTAACATCAAGAAAACAAAAATCCTCACAACTGCACAAACAGGTAGTAGGATAAATAGAAGACAGATTCAAAGAAAATTGTCAAGGATTTCATTTTACTTGGACCCATAAGTGAGACCCATGGTAGCAGCAGGCAAGAAATCAAAGAATCTTGCACTGAGCATATCTGTTGTCAAGGATCTCCTTAAAGTGCTCAAAACAAGGATGTTAAAGGTTTTCCTGATCCAAGTCAGGGAACTTTCAGTTGCTTCATATGCATGTTTTCACTATGAATATGGAAGGTAAAAGAACAAAATGGCCAAGTTGTGTTTGCAAAGAATACTGAATATCTCAGTGACTTCTAACAAAATAATAAATCGGGCCGGAGTGTGATCCTTAGCAGCAAAGGATGGTAGTGAAACTTTGTCTCTCATAATTTGGGCAGTTGCCAGGAGGGGCTAGTCCTTAGAAAAAGAAATCCTGCTTGGAAAAGTAGACCCTTGACTAAATGGATTGACAGCGTGACTCCAACAGTGAGCTTAAAGCATAGCAAAATGTGAGCATGGTGCAGCATCAGGCAAGGATTCCATCAGTTCACTGGGTTGCTAAGACTTGGATCTGTTAACAACATAGTTCTAAAATTAAAGTATAAGAATATCTTGTTTATATTATTGAAAAAGCAATGGCTAAGTGTGTAAAAAAAATCTACGTAAAAATCCTAACTTTACCAATACGTTAATCTTTGGAATTTCATCACCTGGAAAAGTCACACTAAATCAAAACTCAAATATATGTGAAATTTTAATAGCATTTAACAAATATTTATTTAATATTTGAAAATACGTATACACAGATCAAAATCTTTAAACACAATTATATAGTTTCTTGACTTGGGTACGTCACGCATTTGGGGTGGGATACTAGAAGATTTCAAAAGGCAGCGTAGGATGACAAAGTAAAATATTACAATGAAATGTGCAAAGAGCTGGAGTCAGAAAATCAAAAAGGTCGAACTCGCTCAGCATTTCTTAAGCTCAAGGACCTGAAGAACAAATTCAAACCTCGAGTTGCTATATCAAGGATGCTGTAGGTAGAATATTAAATGATCCAGGAAGTACTAAAAGAAGATGGAAAGAATATACCAAGTCACTGTATCAAAAGGAATTGGCAGACACACAAGAATTTAATGAAACAACATATGAGCAAGAGCCTATGGTGATGAAGAAAGTAGTTCAGGCTGCGTTGAAGGAAATAGCAAAAAATAAGGCCCCAGGAATAGATGGTATACCAATTGACACATTTCAGCTAACAGATGCTGTCCTGGATGTGCTCACCAAGTTGTGCCAAGAAATCTGGA
Source organism: Elephantulus edwardii (assembly GCF_000299155.1). Taxonomy (NCBI): domain Eukaryota; kingdom Metazoa; phylum Chordata; class Mammalia; order Macroscelidea; family Macroscelididae; genus Elephantulus; species Elephantulus edwardii. The sequence continues at coordinate 2,626,301 of NW_006400049.1, read as the reverse complement.
GAACAACCACTTTACCAACTGACTGGAAGAGACCTATTTGTTCCCATTCCAAAGAAAGGCGACCCAACAGAGTGTGGAAACTACACACAGAACAATATCACTGATTTCACATGCAAGCAAGATTCTACTTAAAATTATCCCAAAACGACTAGAACAGCACATCAGCAGAGAACTGCCAGAAGTCCAGGCTGGGTTTAGAAGAGGACGTCATACTAGGGATTTGTAGCTAATGTTCGATGGATCTTAGCTGAAAGCAGGGAATACCAGAAGAATGTCTATCTGTGCTTTATTGATTATACAAAGGCGTTTGACTGTGTGAATCATAACAATGAGAAGAATGAGAATCCCAGAATATTTGGTTGTGCTAATGAGAAACCTATACTTGGACCAAGAGGCAGTCGTCAGAACAGAGCAAGGAAACACTGCATGGTTCAAAATTGGCAAGGGTGTACGCTAGGGATGCATCCTGTCTCCATACCTTTTCAACGTGTATGCAGAGCAGATTATCCGAGAGGCTGGGCTCTATGAGGAGAATTGTGGCATCAGGAT
>NW_006400049.1:2582493-2624537 GCF_000299155.1 Elephantulus edwardii | reverse complement strand
TACCCCCAGGCCCACCCCCACTCTCTGCCTCTCTTTTTCATCCTTCTCAGCTCAGACCCCAAGGTCTACCATTTTTTGACAGTCACTAAAGTGACTGTGTCCAACCACTTCCTTTTTTCCCTATCAAAAGCAAACTGTAAAATCTTAACCTTGACTGTACCCAACCATCTGCCTTTTCTATAGCTGTATACAGAACAGCTAAACATTCTTAAAAAAGAAATCACATACCTGATCTTAATGGTTCCTACTGAAAGCTTCCTAGGTGCATGTAGAGGCCACGGATCTCTACATGCACCTAGAACTTCCTAGAAGTCCCAGCATATGTCCTCTATAAACTTTACATCACTACCTTCCTTTCTCACTCCCACACTTCCTTAGCCAGCTCCTGCTCAGCTAATAATTCTGCTTTTCTAAAAAATTAGTTTTACAAATCAGACTGCTATTCCCTTCACATAACTTCAGTTTATAATCAAAGAGAAAACCTCAAATGCTTCCTTCCTCATGTAAATTCAGAACTTCTACAACTGCACATAACACCTTCTCTCCCTTCTTGCTAGAGTACACTAAGATGTACATAGTATCTACTATGTTAAAGTTAAACAAACAGCTTTATCATCTAAAACATGAGTTTTCAAACTAGACTACAAAATAGAATTTAGCAATTAAAATCACAAAGTACAGAAAGCATAGCATGCTATGGTTATGACTAATGGTCAAATTATCATGAGAAAGGTTAAAAATTAATTCAAATTTAAAATGGCATGGACTTAGATATTAAAAAAAAAATTTATTTCCTTAAGATTGTTGGTTTGCACCTTAAAATCAGTTCTGATTCACTGCAACCCTATATATCATGTAATGGAACACAACCTGGTTCCACATCCTCTAAACCAGTTCTGAGTTTGAGCCCACAGTTGCAGTCACTGCTGTCAATTCATCTCATTGAAAGTCTTCCTCTTTTACAACGGCCCTCTTTTACCAGGAATGAACTTCAGAATGTGAACCCTGTGACAGCAAGTCCAAAGTATGTGAGAAGTCTCATCATTCGTACTTTCAACCAGCATTCTGACTGTACTTTCCAAAACTGGTGTGTTTATTCTTTTGGCAGTCCATGGTGTACTCAATATTCTTCACCAATGTATTTCAAAGGCATTACTTATTTTGCTTTCCTTACTCATGACTCAGTTCTCACAAGCATATACACATAAATTCATTGTCATCAAATTAGAACCAACTCATAGCTGCCCCTCCAGTAAGTTTCTGAAGCTGTGGATATCTCAGGTGGTGACTGGTTTTCCTTCTCCCATAAATTGGATGGTGGATTTTAACTACCAGAGAAGTGTAGCCTGTGGATCAGCAGTGTAATTCCCTATGATATAAAGGTGAATGAAATTATGTGATGGGTAAGGCACACCTTAGTTTTTAAAGTGACAGCCGTGCTCTTTACACTTGCAAGAAGTCCTTTGTAGAACTGCTTAATGCAATACAGCGTATGATTTCTTGTTTCTTGTTTCCATGAACTTAATTGTGGATCCAATTGAAATGAAATCCTTAACAACCTCAATCTCTTGTATTTATGATGATGTTCTATTACTTCAGTTGTGAAGATTTTTGTTCTATGTTGAAATGTGATTCATACTGAAAATATAGATTGTTGTTGTTGTTAGGTGCCGTTGAGTCGTTTGCGACTCATAGCGACCCTATGTACAACAGCCCTAAACCCTGCTCTATCCTGTGCCAATCTCATCGCCTCTGACACACCCACCCCGATTACCCCAGTCACTGAATCAATCCACCTCATAGAGGGTCTTCCCCTCTTGCGCTATCCCTCCACCCGACCAAGCATGATTTCCCTCTCCAAGGACCTGTCTCTCCTTACAACATGTCCAAAGTATGTCAGACGAAGCTCCAGAATCCTTGACTCCAAGGAGTAGCTTCGTTTAACCCTCTCCAGGATGAATCTGTTTGTTTTCTTGGCAGTCCAGGGTACATTCAATACTCGGATTCTCCAACACCACAGCTCAAAGGCATCAATTCTCCTTCTATCTTCACTAGTCATTGTCCAACTCTCTGATGCATAACAAGTGATTGCAAAGACCATGGCCTGTATCAGGCACATCTTAATCTCCAGAGAGACACCGTTGCTCTTGAGCACTTTAGAGAGGTCCCTAACAGCAGATTTTCCCTTTGTGATATGTTTTTTGATTTCCTGGCTGCTGGTGCCAAGAGTGTTGACCATGGAGCTGAGCAAACTGAAGCTTTGAACAATCTTAGCAGTAATTAATTCCTGTATGGTCTGATAATGTAATTTCTAACACTGGCACTATATAATTCCTAATAATATATTGAAGGGATTTGGCAGGAATCAAATGAAATGGTAGTAAAATTAACTTCAACTATAAAACCAGGCTATAAAATACTATGAAATTTCACCTAGACCAATTACCTGAGATTTTGTAAAATGTAAGTATTCAAAAAAAGTATTTTACCTTAATACACTCATCACTTGGAATATCAAACACCTTTTCAATATGCTTTTCTACCCTTTCAGGATCAGCATTCTTCAAATCTATCTTAAAAAAAAAAGTAATCTATTATATCTTAATAAAACTTAAAATGCATTAACAGTATTTTACTTGTTTTAATATGAATTCTCATGTTTTATGATATTAATCTAGATACATGCAATGCTATTTTAACAAACAAGGCCCACAGAATGAGAGCTAACACAGTGTGTCTGACAAGTTAAGGTTGAACAAAATCATTAGTATTTTTTTTCTCTCAATTAGCACCATATGTAGTGACGTGATAAGTTAGGCATAGACTATCATTTTAATAGTAAGTGTGACAACAACAGGTCTTACCTATGGGCAGCTATACTTCTTTTAAAGTTAACTCCTAAACTTTAAAGTTCAGTATTTAAAAATTAGTTAAGGATTATTTTATGCAAGGTTGTTGTTAAGTGCCGTCGAGTCATAGACGACTCATAGCGACCCTATGAACAAAAACCTGAGCACTCTTTTCAAAATTTCTGGAGACAAGCCATTTTGGAAGTGGATGCCACTCCTGCTTCCATTATGCACTACCTTATTCAATGTAGACTTTCAAATTAAAATGATTAATTATAATATTAACTGTGGAAATTTATCAGCAACTCTCTGTTTAGTACTAACTGTTATGCTTTATGGATTACACTGTTCCTTCCTAGGTAATAAGCATTTGTAGTTTAGCACAGCAGAAACATTTTGTCAACGGTTGTGTTGCTTTACTCTGGAAACAGCCCTTCCGTACTCGCTGCAGGTAATTCAGAGAAAGTACACACAAAGCCATATAAGGCTATCACATGCAAGTCAAAGAAATAAATCCTGTAACATTTATTAAACAACTAAGGATCATACATAAATACATGACACTCAAATACTAAATATTCATTTCTCTCATTCTCACTCCCACTGCCACTGAGGAGGAATCGACTCACAGGTGACCCTCTATAGGGTTTCTGAGGCTGTAAATCACCAGTGGAGGGTGCTCACCTTTCTTGCAAGGAGCTGCTGGTAGATTCAAATAGCCAAAGGTTTCTTTAGGTTAGCAAAGCAACTCCCCCTAGTCAAGACCACCAGAGTTCCCCATATAAAGATACATAGAAATAAATTTAGAAACATAATATACAGCATTTGTAGTCTTATTACCTTGTTTATAACTGGAATTACTGTTAGCTGTGCTTCAAAGGCAAGAAAAAAATTTGCAACTGTTTGGGCTTGAATACCCTGAAAAATATAAAAGTGGAAGATAATGAGATGATCACTCTAACCATCTGTCACAAAACTATTTAAGACCATTCCATATATTTTCAACAGAACTAAAATTCTGTTGCTTTTTATATGCTGTTCCTACATTTTTATCAAATTTATCTCCTGTGTGACAAAATGAAGTCAGCTGATACTAAGGCAATAATTACAGCAAGCTGAGTAAGCCTCAGAACTCTACCAAGCTTGATATAGTATTGTCAAGCAAAGGTAAAAACTATAGTATGTGTACTTACGTATTATCTATCTGGATTATCACATCAGATAATTCCATTCAGGTGGCTTTAATTGGAGGGCTTTCTTTATGCTGGGCACAGTTAGGTACTTTAGACTTAAACAAGAAATACAGTCCCTCAAAGACTTCAATCCAGTAAACTTGATTCTCCATATCTCCCCTAAAAAAGCAATTCTGATTCATGATTATCCCTTATGTTACCCCCTGGGTAGGTTCAAACAGCCAACATCTGTGGTAATAATCCAACTCAAACTTTTGCATCAACCATTGTCAAGCCCAGTCCTCAGTCCATAAAGCACAGATGGTATTCCATGACTGAGAATCAGAGAACGAGTTTGAATGACACTTGTGAGTTTTGGCTAATTACTAAATTACTTTTTTTCTGAACATTAAAATTATATTCCTTAAACAGTGTAAGGTAACCCTTCCAGAAATAACTAGTAGAATATCACATCATATAAAATAAAGACTGTTGCTGTTATGTGCCATCGAGCCACCTGGAACTCAAAGCAACCCTATGTGCATTAGCTGTAAAACTCCACCCTATCCTGTGCCAATCTTATTGTCTCTGACAGACCTAATCCCATTTCTCTAGTCACTGAGTTAACATATCTCATTCTGGGTCTTCCTCCCCTGTGCTGTCCCTCCACCTTTCCAAGAATAATGTCCTTCGCCAACGATTGGTCCCTCATGGCCACATGCCCCAAGTATGTGAAAGAGGGCTTCAAAATTCTTGCCTCCGGGAGCAGCTTAGTTTCATCCTCCCAAGGCCAGATCTGTTTTTTCTCCTGGCAGTGAACATATGTTCAACCCTCGTCTCCAGCTCCACAACTTAAAGGCATTGATCCTTCTTCTATCATCCTTAGTTAATGTCCAGCTCTCTGATGTATAGCAAGTAACTGCAAAGACCATTGCTAGGATCAGGAGTACCTCAGTCTCCAGACCGACATTGTTGCTCTTCAGTACTTCAGTAACAGCAGACTTTCCCAATGTAATTTGTCTTTTCATTTCCTAACTCCTGGTGCCAAGAGTGCTGATTGTGAAACTAAGCACGGTGAAGTTATTAACAATCTCAGTCTCTTCTCCATTTATCATGAAGCTGTCAACTGGCCCTGTGGTAAAAATTTTTGTTTTCTTAATGTTGAGCTTCAGTCCATACTGAAGACTACAATCCCTAAACTTGTAGCAAAAAGACTACTGAGTAAAATACCTGCTGAAAACTTCCCTTTTTCTGAGATGGCATTTTTCAAAGGCACTGGCCCTCATCTCTCTTTACTCTAAAATTTGCTCAAAAAAAAAAAAAAAAGAAAGAAAGAAACTAGATGACCTACCTCATTTGCATCAACCACAAGTAAAACACCCTGGCAAGCAGAGAGTGACCTGGATACTTCATAACTAAAATCAACATGGCCCTGAGAACAAAAAAAAACCACACAAAAAATAATAATACTTCAAAATGTTAGTGATTTACATGTCTATGTACATCAATACTTTTATTTTAAACCAAAAGTATTACAATATATCTATTGACTTGACAAAAATTGTAAACATTTGCTAAGTATTTCTTTTTCCACCTGCATTTGGGAAATAACATATATATAAAAATAACACAGAGGTAAAAGCAAAAGTAGGTTCATACGATTAAGTGAATATTTACCAAGGGTTTATTTGTACAACATGTGCAAAAGCACAAGGCTGACTTTAAATATAACTGCAAGTAAATATTCAACTTACAGGGGTATCGATGAGATTTAAAAGGTACTGCTTTCCTTTCCAGTTATAAAAAAGAGATGCCGTCTGTGCTTTAACTGTGATGCCTCTTTCTCGTTCCACTTGCAATTTATCAAGAACTTGCTTATTATTCTTTGTTTTATCAATTGTCCCTGTAAACAGAAAACACTGATATTTCTATGGGCTTTAAGAAAAGTGGCAATATTGCAAATGAAATAAAAACCAAAATTTAAGAGATCATGGTAAAATTGTCATCAAGTGTACAATACAAAAGAGAAATAAATACCTGTTAGTTCCAGGAGCCTGTCAGCTAAAGTACTTTTTCCATGATCCACATGCGCAATTATACTGAAATTTCTAATATTTTCTACAGGAAATGTAGATATGTCAATTTTTTCCTAAAAAGGGGGAATAATACTTAAGTATATATTTTGCATAATATAAAACAAGAATATGAACTCAAAGAATAATCTTAGTCCCTTTTCAACTGTTTATTTCTGGCAATTATACTATTTTTTTCTGAATTTAAGCCCACTATCAAATCTCTTCTGACAGAGAATTGCTCCATAAAGTTTCTAAGACTCAACTTTTACAAATGATATTGCTGGTGGATCTGTTTCAGTCAAATGTAAATAGTAGCCCTTTGCTTAGCTGCAGGGCCACCAAAAAGACACTATTCTGTCATAGTGAATCTCTGTAAATTAGAAGAGCTCTGGTGGTGTAGTCCATACGGTATAGCACTGTTAACTCAGAAGAAAGACTAGAAATATCCCCCTGTGTGACTTATAGCCTAAAAACAGAAAACAGCACAATGGAGGATCAACTATGAGTTGGTTCTGACTTGAGAGCAGAGTGTTACTAGTCAGAAAAGCACAAGCATTCACCTGCTAACCTAAAGGTGTGTTTTGAACCCACAGAAGCAAGCTGTGAGTTTGCTTCTGTAAAGATAATAGCCTAGGGAACATCATGGGGCCTTCTACTCCATCTTACAGGATCACTATGGCACAGAATCAAGTTGATGGCAACAGGTTTTGTATTTTGCACAAGTCAGAATTAACTAGATGGCACACAGCAGGGCCAATCAGGAACTGTATGTATTTTTGTGGAGAACACAAGATACTTAGCACTCCTGAAGAGCCTAAAAATGCCCTGGTCCAACAGAAAAGCTGAAATAATAAAAGGGAACTCTCTGAACACATTACATTTTTAATTACTAGAATTATATTTATTTAAAACTTTGTACTCCTAATTGAAGAAAGAGCCTCAAGTTGGACTGACAGTGACTGTAACAAAGGGCTCAAACATGTCAGAAATGGTGAGGATGGCTCAGGATCTGGGCAAGGCTCTGATTTGTTGTGTACCATCGAGTTGGAACCGAACCATAGCTCACCGTGCAGTGGGTTTTCAAAGAGATTAAATCACATGAGAGGAGACTGTCAGTCCTTCTACCGAGCAGCTAGTGGAGTAAAACGAGTGCTTCTGGGATTGCAGCTCAGTTTCTTACCACTAGGACACTAGACACTGTTGTTGTTGTTGTTACGTGCCGTCGAGTTGCTTCCAACTCATAGCGAACCTATGTACAACAGCCCTAAACTCTGCTCTGTCCTGTGCCAATCGCACCATCTCTGATACACCCATCCCGATTACCCCAGTCACTGAATCAATCCACCTCATAGAGGGCCTTCCCCTCCTGCGCTGTCCCTCCACCCTCCCAAGCATGATGTCCCTCTCCAAAGACTGGTCCATTCTTACAACATGTCCAAAGTATGTTAGACAAGCCTCAGAATCCTTGCCTCCAAGGAGCCACCCGGTTTAACCCTTCCCAGGATGAATCTGTTTGTTTTCCTAGCAGTCCACCCTCAATACTCTTCTCCAACTAGAGAACAGAGTCATTATATACTCAACTCCACCACAACTAACAAACAAATCTACAAAGGTTTCAATATAATTTTGTTACAGTGGAAAGTGGAAAAGGTGCCATCAGAAAAAGAAAAACAAAACAGATGTTACCTTTCCTGATTATTTAAAAATGAAGTATTTTAAAATAAAAGGTCCTTTTTTTTTCAGTACATATTCCTATTTTAGTGCTTTATTGTTGAAACTGGTTTGTTGTTGTCGTGTACCATCAAGCTGAACTGAGCCATGGCTGACAGACACTCCAGGTTTTCAGAGACAGTTAATCACAAAGGAGGAAACTGCTTATCTTTCTCCTGTGGAATAGCTGGTGGATTTGAATTGCATACCTCTGGGTTGCCAGATGCAACTCCTTACCTCATCTAGGCAATTTGCTTTAAAACAGGGAGAAGTCATAAACTTACGGAGAATTCACAGGAACTTTAAGTATTCCAATACAGGAAGACAATAAAGGTACATATAAATCAGCGAGAAAGTCTACCAAAAAATATACTCAGGATTTGCTGATCAATCCCAAAGCCTTTAATTAAAAAGATTTATTAAGACTGTACCAATGTTTATAAGGAACTTTTAATTGCAATATAAATCCTCATTAAATTCCACAGAAAAAGGTCTTAAAAATGTTTAATTACACACAAGATCTTATTTTTTCCTTCCCCATCCCCGTTTTTCATAACTTGCATTGAATTACTTTTTTCCTACCCTCAAAAAAACCAAAACAAAACACAAAAAAACACCCAAACAAAAAAAAAAAACCTCTCTTTTCAGTTTGATCAGAGAGTACTTTTAAAACAGCAAATCTCCTATTTCCAAACCAAAAAAGTGAAGGGTCGAAATTATCCAGGTTAGAAAAGTTATTAAATTTATTCTAAAACACAGAAGACCTGTATTCTAGGTACCGAGTAAAAACATGCATGTCTTACATCACCTTCCCACGTTTGTGAGATAAAAGTTCACATGTAGGTGACATGGACAATGAATTGCAAGAAAATGGAACGCTAAGCAGCTTCTTCAGTAGGTTTTTATACTTAATTAGACCACATCACAGAATAAACAATCGAAGAGTTAGTTGGTGACTAGAGAACCTGGCCTCCCTGAGAATGAAGTGGAAGCCCTTTCTATTCAGAAGCGTGCAGGAAGCACCCTGCTTGATGAGATTAAGGGACGATCACCTTGCGGTCTGCAGAGCTGTAGAGCCGGGCTGAAGCCCAGAGTTGGGGAGCAGCCCTGAGGCTGCGAGTGCAATACAGCCCAGGCCGCCCCATTCCCGCAGGCCGGGTGGCCCAACGCCGCCAGCCCCGGCCCAGGACGAACCACATGGCTCTGGGCGACGGGGACATCAGGAGAGCGGCCCACGGATCCGCAGAACCATCACTCTGGGCTCTTTTTTTTGATGTCTTCCAGGCAGAGGACCGAGAACCAATGAGACGGCCCGATTGACATGCGAGAACCCGCCCACGCCAACAGCACGGCCCAACCAGAAGGCGTTTCCCACCGCCGTCCGGAAGCAGTGTAACGTCAACGTGCCTCCTCGTGAGAGTGAGAGAAAGCGATGCAAATAGGGTTTCCCTTTGGAATGGCTCCTTTTCGGTTACGTTCTTCTTTACTACAAATTTAAAACGAACTCCGCCGGCGGGTTTTGAGGGGCACTAGATCTCACAGGAGGAAATTACCCATCCTCCTCCCATAGAGCAGCTAGTGGATTAAATTGCAGTACAGCTTTTACTACTAGACTCCCAAAGATCCCTGTTCTGCTTAGTCAACTTCCAACTCGAGACCGAATAGAGCAAAAGTTTGGCAGATTTAAAAAGCTTTAATAACATTTGGCGATGTGTAAGCAGCTAAGTCCCTCAGTGTTGTGCTAATAAAAGCATTTCTGTTCCAAAACTTTAACCCTGGTCTTCATCCACCTCCAAGGGAAAATCTTTAGAGCGCTGACAGCCTTAGTCATCTCCCATTGAGACTAATGTATATATTTGAACTGCTGACTTTTTTAATAGCAGCCTGATTCTTTAACAACCATACCATCAGCAAAAAAATTAGCTTTGTTTGCTGACTGGCGCCAATTCCCTTTTCATAACTTGTTTCCTTCTGATTACAGGTTTGTGATTCATATATTCTTTACAGTATATACTTCTCCCCACAAGCTACCTCCTAAAATCCATACTAAAGAGTGTAACTACAGAACTTCCCGAACTTTATGTACCGATTACTTCAGTACATACAATTAGAGGTGAATGAGGTTCAAGGTCAAAGTTTTGGAACAGAAATGCTCTTATTAGCACAACATTGAGGGACTTAGCTGCTTACAAATTGCCAAATAGTATTAAAACTTTTAAAACGTGCCAGTCAAAATATGCTCAGCGTGTTTTTAGTGATACTATTAATACTAAGATGCATTTGAAAGAAAAGTGCTCTAAAAAGAATTGCAATAATGTATTCAAGGAAAATAAAAATGGAAAAAAGTTGTTGAAAACCTAAATGTTTCCATTCAAGTTACCACTTTAAAAAGTGTTTCTACAGCATACTTCAAAACTCTGATAAAGTAAGATGAGCTTTAAGGTCAAGAGATAGGATATGGATGTAATATCCAAGTCCTTCACTTTATTCTTAAAAGGTTTCAATTTTATATTATTATGTGACTTATGGAGAATGTTAATCACACTAATTTGTTTTTTCAAACATTCATGCTAAAGTTAAAAAAAAATTAAAAGTTGAGAAATTTATTGGAATTTTAAAAAATTTAAACAAACAATAGAAAACCGGAAGTATAAAGAATGGAGTGTCCCTGAACTCTTAAGTTTTCTGTTTGAATCTATTTTCATTTGCTATGGAAGCTACTATACACCAGATTTCTCTGCTTATTTTTCCCCTTCAAACATTATTTTTTTCTTTTTAAATGTAGATGCTTCTCCTATTATGCCCTCGAGTCTGAACCAACTCATAGCTGACTATTAAATATATTTTCAGGGGCTGTAAACTGGATGGGAAGAGATTGTTCATTTTCTCCTTTCGAGCAGCTGGTGGACTCAAACCACCTGCCTTTTAGACCAGAAGCACACTTATTATCATTAGGCGACCAAAATTTCCTATATGTAGCTATGTGTCATCCTTTTTAAGTACTAAGTTCACACAACAGCCTCCTGGTCCAGGTATGGGTTCCTCACGAGCACAATCAAGTGTTCTGGGATTTCCATTCTTCTCAATGTGAGCCACAACTTGAAAATTTTCATTAGCATGTAATTACTGTTCTGTTGTTAGGTGTTAACAAGTCAAGTCAGACTCACCATGATCTTATGAACAAGGGATCTGAACCCTGTCCTATCTCTCACATAGTAGCAGTCATTGTGTCACGCCTCTGGTTGACGGTCTTCTTGAGGATCTTCTCTTTTACCAATCCTCCAACTTTCCAAGCATGAGGTCCCTTTCCAAGGACTAGCCTTTTCTAACAACATGCCCCAAGAAGCACTTCTGTTGCATGCTCTTTAAAACTTTGAGGTTAACAGCCAAGTGCTTTAGAAAGTGCTTGACACCAGCAGTCTGTTTATACCACTCTTTAAAAAGCATATTTCCTTTAGAAGGAAAACTAGTTCTACTTATTACTTATTCATTATTACATTATTCTTGCAAGTATCCCTTTCTGCCCTTGAAAGATTTTCTCCGTGATTACTAACCAAAAGATTGTCAGTTTGAAAGATTGGCAATCTCTTCCCATCAAGATTTAAAACCTCAAAAACTCAACGGACTTAAAAAAAAATGGAGTTCAGGTTTTTTGTGCAAAACTTTCTCTGAGTCGTATTTGACTTGACACTTAACCTCTGCTAAATGGGACTAGTACTGTTATATCTGGAGGAACACTCTTCTTTATACATCACTCTTTGTCAGTGTGCTGTATGAATGGATGGTTGCAATTAGGTGATATCAACTTGACATCAGTGGGTTTGGGTTTTAGATATAGAAAATTAATTTCTCATTAGTTTAAAATTGTTCCCCTGAGAGTCAGTCTACCCATTTATACTACCTCCAGAAGGATGTGATGGGGAATGATTGTGGAATGAATGACCTCATGGAGGGCCCTTGGATTTACAGTTTGGTTGGAGACTGAGGAATGTACTGAACTCTGTAAAATGGGCACTCTTGTTTTTTGTAAGGGACAATGGGAACATTTGATTGGGACTGACTGTGAAATGAATGACCTTAGGGAGGGCCCTTGAATTTAAAATTCAGTTGGAGACTGGGGAAGTGGCTGAATGCTGTAAGATAGGTGCTCTTGTTTTTGGTGCGGGCCAATGGGAATATTTGATTGGGAATGACTGTGGAATGAATGATCTCATGGAGGGCCCTTGGATTTATAATTGGGTTGGAGACTGGGGAATGTCTGAACGCTGTAAACTGGGCACCACTCTTGTTTTTGGTGGGGGCCAATGGAATTATTTGACTGTGGAATGAATGGTCTCATGGTGGGCCCTTGGATTTAATTTTTTTTTTAATTTAAAACTTAAAATTCAGTTTGATAGTTGAATCAGTTAATGTTGCTATATTTTGGAGGCACATTCTTCTAAGTAATACAGCCTACTTCTGTCAATTTACTGAAATGAGGTAATCTAGGTTTGTTGTCATGCTGAGCCTTGTGCTATATAAAGTGAAAGAGTGAAACAATGATAGTTACAGAAAAGCTTCAGGTCTTTTGTTCATAGAGTCGCTATGAGTTGTGATCAACTTGAGGCAATCAACAACAGCTAACAACAGAGCTGTATTGGTACTTAAAACAGCTAAAGAAAAATATGTCACTAGTAACATGATATTTTATTATTTCAATTTACATTGATCTGACTTCTACTGAGAGTGTTGTTGTTGATTGCCATCGAGTCAAGCACGACTCATAGAGACTCTATGAACAAAAGACCTAATGCCTTTCCATAACGATCATCATTTCTCCAAGTTCATAGAGTTTCCAGAGGCATGTCGTTAAAGAAGTGGATGCCACTCCTGCTTCCAAACCTGTTTTACAACTAGGAGCTCCACCAAACACTGTCCACATTGGGAAACCATTATGGTATTTGATACCCAAAGGCATAAGGTTCAGCATCACACATTTACAAACAGTGACGTATAAAGTGGAAGAGTGTTCCAGATATGATAGCACTAGTCTCATTTAGCAAAGGTTAAGCATCGTCAAGTTGAATATGACTCATAGCGACCCTTGCACAAAAGACCTGAACTCTATTTTATAACTAACATCATTTCTGTACATTTATAGTTTAGAGAGTGTGTCGAGTTTCCAGACACATCTAGTTTTAGTAAGTGGGTGCCACTCCTGCTTCCCAGCATGAATCATTCTGGAAGCTCCAAAGTGCTGAAGAGCAATGGTGTCTCTCTGGAGACTAAGGTGCGTCTGATACAAGCCATGATCTTCACAATCACTTGTTATGCATCAGAGAGTTGGACAATGACCAAGGAGGATAGAAGGAGAATTGATGCCTTTGAGCTGTGGTGCTGGAGAGGAGTATTGAGACTACCATGGACTGCTAGGAAAACAAACAGATTTGTCCTGGAAAGGGTTAAACCGGGTGGCTCCTTGGAGGCAAGGATTCTGAGGCTCCCTCTAACATACTTTGGACATGTTGTGAGGAGAGACTGGAGCACATCATGTTTGGGAAGGTGAGGTGGAGGGACAGCGCAGGAGAGGAAGGCCCTCTATGAGGTGGATTGATTCAGTTACTGGGATAATCGGGATGGGAGTGTCAGAGATGGTGCGATTGGCACGGGACAGAGCAGAGTTTAGGGCTGTTGTACATAGGGTCGCTATGAGTCGCAAGCGACTCGACGGCACATAAGAACAACAACAACAACATTATAGTATTTGACAAGGCTATGGAAGAATGTTCAGCATCACAAGAACTCCAAGTTGTTAAATACAGAAAATAGGATTCATGTGCCATTTAAAGAATATTCATTCGAAAATTAATAAATATGGACTGAGATCCGCAGGCCCAAGGGCTCTGTAGGTTTAAAGCCACACCGTCTAGCAGACCTCTATCCTTGGTCAAAGTCTCAAGGGACACCCACTCTTAGGGAGAAAAGGGCAGTAGCACACATCAAACACGACCCAAAACACTTCCCTTATGTGACCAAAGTGACTGCCATCAAGATGCAGCCAACTCCCAGAGTGGAGGCTTCAGCCCCCTGGCCAGCCCAGAGACCCATTCCCTCACTAAGGGATTTAAAAGCCTCACCCTCTAGCAGATCTTCACCCTTGGTCAAAGGCTCACCCCTTTTGGTGGGGGGCAGGGGGGAGGAGAGCATTCTGCAGGCCAGCACACAACTCACCAATAGACAAGATCATGATAGATGAGGAAAGGATTGAAACTATCAGTTATTTGATCTTACTTGGAGCAGCAATCAACCACATTAATAACATCAGTCAGGAGATCAGGTAATGCATTGCTTTGAGCAAGTTGATTGTTGGGAAATACTCCAAAATATTAAAGAGTAATGATTTCAGTTTGAAGACTAAAGTGTGCCTGATTCAAGTTATTGTCTTTTCAGTCACTTGTTATGCATCTGAGAGGGAAACAATGCATAAGGATGATAGAAGAAGAATTGATGGCTTTGAGTTGTACTGTTGAGAAGATAATGAATTCCACATGAACTGTCAAAATAACTAACATATGTTTTGGGAAAAATGCAGCCAGAGTCTTCCCTAGAGGCAAGGATGGTGCAACTTCATCTCTCATGCTTTGGATATAAAAGTCCTATCCTTTGGAAAGGGATATCATGTTTGGAAAGGTGACAGATCAGTGTAAGAAAGGATGACCCCTGAGAATATAAATTGACACAGTGACTGCAGCAATGGGCTCACATGTTCCAGAGATGATGAGGATGGCATAGGATATGGCAGAGTTCAGGTCATAGGATCACTTGACTCAAAGTTATCTAACAACAATAATAACAACAATAACAAATAAGATATTACTACTATGATGTTACCAAGATAGATATTGTATTCTATCATTGTTATATGTTGTCAAGACAGACTTGACTCATAGCTGACCCTTCAGCAGGTTTTCAGGAGCTTTAAATGTCCTGGGAGAGAATTGTTCATTTGTCTTCCACTGAGCAACGTTTAGAGAAACCATGGTTTGAAGCACATGCCTTTGGGTTGGCATCACACCTCATTACTGCCACAAGAGCAGTCGAAAATACAGTTTTGTCTTTCACAAAACTGTTGAGGCTTTTTTTCCCCTTTGCCTTTGGTCTACGTTTTATGATATTTTATTTACTTTTTTCAATTGTTTCATTAAAATGTCTTCCTTTATCTTTTCCTTGAAGAGTTGTTTAATTTTTTATGGTTATTTTATTTTCATAGCATTTCATTGTTGTAGATTTCTTCTGTATCTTCTCTCTTTTGTCTCACGACAATTAATTTTAAAGTGTATGTTTCAAAACTACTACTCTCTCTGCTCATTTTTTCTTTTGTCTAGCTTCATTCTTGTTCTTTATTTTAGTCTCTCTTTTTTAATGTTTCAGCTCTCCTAAGCCTCAGGAAATGTGGCTATCCTTTTTATTTTAAAAGTTAAAGGCAACAAATAAAGAAAACATAGCAGTTCCCCTCCCTTTAAATGACAATGTGAGAAAGAGAGAGAGAAATCTTTGTCAGAGTAGTGTTGCTATCTTCTCTCCCAAGTGCCTTTAATCTCTCTCCTTCATTTCCCTGTGTCTCCCCTTGAGTTGGAACTAATTCATAGATGACCCACCCATTGGTTTGAAACCAACTCTATCTCTAGCAGAGTGATTTGTATATTCAAATTGCCTGCCTTTGGGTTGGCAATGCAACTTCTTATTGACTTTGGCTGTTGTTAGGTCTCATTGAGCCAACCACAATGTATCAGGACCCTGTGAACAACAGATATGAACCTGGGCCAATCTTGTGCCATCCTCACAACCTTTGACAAGTTTGAGCCCATTGTTACAGTCACTGTGTCAATCTAGCTTACTGAGGGTTTTTTTTTTTCTGATGCTCGACCTTTCCCAACATGATATCCTTACCCAAGGACTTGCTCTTCTTGACATCATGGCCAAAGTATGTGAGAAGGGTTTTCACCATCCTTGCCTTTAAAGAGCTCCCTGGTTTCACTTTATCCAAGGCAGACTTGTTCATCCTTTTCAGAAGTTTATGGATTATTCCATACTCTTTCCCAGCAGAAAGAGGGACTGATTCTTCTTCTGTCATCCTTATTTATTGTCTATCTTTTACATGCGCGTTGTTGTTGTTGTTAGGGGTCATCAAGTTGAGTGTGAGTCAGTGACTGTAGGAATGCAAATAAGTATATAAAGCACAAAGTACATGAAAGAAACACAATGCATGTGACTTATTGTACGAATTCAAATGTACATGAATGAAAAAATACAAATTGATTTATTTTTAATAAAATTATATTAAAACATTATTCATAAAAGTCTAACCACAACAAAAACTCCAAAAGAAATCCAAAGACTTATATCATTGGAAACATACACTGTCAAGGATATGTATTGAAAGTGAGCAAAGATATCAGTTATATGACTAAGGTGCAGCTTATCTAAGATGACTAAGATGCACCTTATCTAAGTTTGGGTATTTTCAGTTGCTTCCTATACATGTGAAAATTAGACAATGAAGAAGGAAAACTGAAGAGGAATTAATTATTTTAAATTGTGGTGGAAAAGAGTTCTGAACATTCTATGATAGCTAAAGAACAAACTTTTGTTTTGTAAAAAGTGCAAGCAGGGTATTTCTGAGAGACAAAGATGGTGAGACCTATTTTCCCCCCTTCTCACATACAATGGGCATGCCAGGAGGGGCTAGTCTTTCGAAAAAGACATAATGTTGCTACTCTGTGTATATAGTCACTAAGTAGGAGACTAAAATGCACCTAATCCAGGCCATGGTTTTCACAATTACTTGCAATACATCAGAGAGCTGACCAATGACTAAGGATGATAGAAGAAGAATTGATGCCTCGTCTGTCTTGGAGAGGATGAAGTCAAGTTTCTCCTCAGATGCTAGGATTTTGAAGCTATGTCTCACATATTTTGGGCACATGGCCAGGAGGGACTAGTCCTTAGAGAAGGACATCATGCTCAGAAGGGTGGAGGGACAGAACAGGAGAGGAAGACCCTGGATGAAATGGAATTATACAGTAACAAGGGCAATGGAGGTTAGTGTGTTGGAATTAATGAGACTGACTTAGGCCAGGTCAGGGTTCAGAGCTGCTGTACACAGGGTCGCTATAAGTTTCAGGTATATACAATAATATACAAGTGGGAATCAACTTGTTGGAGATGGCAGTAGGTTTGGTTTAGTTTGTTTTACCAATGAAAGTAAAAATATAACTTTCAACATAGATTATATCTGAATGTAAAGATGAAAATTCTCAACAATTGGGCCAACATATTGTATCATGCTAAATAAACAATTAAAATTAGATTTTGCAATCACTAAAGACCTGTTAAAACCATTATTATTCAAATATATGGGCCAATAACCAGAGCCAAGGAAGAGAAAATAGAATATTTCTACCAGCTTCTGCAGTTGGAAATTGATCAATTGTTAAGCTAAGATGCATTAATAAGAATGGGTGTCTGGAATGCAAAAATTGGAAAGGAGGAAGAAGAATAATTTATTGGAAAACTTGTTCTTGGGGATAGAAATGAGTCTGGAGATACAATGATGGAATTTTGTACCATCAGTAATTCATTCATTGCAAATACCTTTTATAAGAAAACACAAACGATGGCTATACACATGGACCTCACCTGATGATCTGCACAGGAATCAGACTGATTACATCTGTGGAAAGAATCATTGGATAAGCTCAATGTTAGCTGTGAAAACTAGACCAGGTGCTGGTTGTGGAACAGACTGTCAACTACTCATGCAAATTCAAACTGAAGCTAAAGAAAATGAAATATCTTCTCATAGATTGTCATGCAAAAACTTATACTCAGATCAGGAGGCAATTGTCAGAACAGAGAAAAGAAACACTTCATGGTTCAAAATCAGGAAAGGAGTGCATCAGGGATGTGTCCTTTCTCCATACCTCCTCAATCTATATGTGAAACAGATCATGCAGGAGACTAGTCTTTATGATGTAGAATGTGGCATCAGGATTGGAGGAAGACTCATTAACTTGTGTTATGTGGATGACACAACCTTGCTCACTCAAAGTGAGAACGACCTAGAGCATCTGCTGCAGAAAGTCAAGGACTTCAGTCCTCAATATAGATTGAAGCTCAACAGCAAGAAAACAAAAATTCTCACCACTGGGCTAATTGGCAGTACCATGATAGATGAAGAAGAGATTGAGATTGTCAACAATTTCAGCTTTCTTTGGCACACAATTAAAATTCTTAGAAGCAGCCAAGAAATCAAAAGACAAATTAGACTAGGAAAGTCTACTGTTAGGGACCTCTCCTGTGTGCTAAAGTGCAAAGATGTCAGTCTAGAGATTAAGATGTGCCTGATCTAGGCCATGGCCTTCCCAACTGTTAATGAATCAAAGAGCTGGACAATAAATAAACATGACAGGAGAAGAATTTATGCCTTTGAGTTATGGCAGAAGACTGTTGAACATACCATAGACTGCCAAGAGAATAAACACATCTTTCCTGGATAAGGTGAAATCAAGTTGCTCTCTGGAGGCAAGTATTTTTTTAAAATAATATTTTATTTTAATTATTATTTTAACAAACATTTACAGAGACGTTAGATCTTGATTAATTCATTGTTGCACATTTTACCCCTTTACCCTCCCTTCCCCTTCTCCCAGTTCATTTTTTTAAAAAATATTCATTCCTTGTTGCATAATTACCTACCATCCCCTCCCCTAGTTGTCTTTGCAGTGCTATATCTCTTATCTGAGCTGCTGTCATACATAAAACGCCTAATCATATATTCCTTATACACATTACTTTCCTTCATCTGTTTCAGTGCAATCTTCATTATCTATCCACTCTTATCCTATTCTCCTCCCAATCCCCCATGTCAGACCTGCTTTATAACAGTGGTGCATACAGTATTTGTCCTTTTCTGACCAAGGTTTTTCACTCAGCATAATGTGCTTCAGGGTTCCCCATATTGTGTAATGTTCTCAAGTTCATTATTTTTCAGTTCTGGATACCATTGTAATATACCATAGTTTTTCTAGCCATTCATTTGTTCATGGGCAAGTGGGTGCTTCCATCCCTTTGCTTTTGGAGGCATGTTTTTGAAGCTTTGTCTCAAATGCTTTGGGCATGTGACCAGGAGGCACTAGTCATTGGAGTAAAAGGATATTATGCTTGGAAAAGTGGTGAGACAATGCACAAGAAAAAGACCCTCGGTTAGATGGATTGACATAGTGACTGGGACAGTAGTGGTAGGTGTGTCAGAAACAGTGAGGTTGGCGCAGGATAGGACAGGGTGTACAGCTATTGGGTCGTTAGGAGTCACAGGCGACTTGACGACACATAACCACAACTATCTGTGATATAGGAGTTCTGGTGACCTAGTGGTAAGAAACTGCACTGCAGTCTCAAAGGTAGGTAGTTTAACGTGCTAACTGCTCTGTGGGAGAAGGATGGGCAATCTCTTCCTATGTGATTTACTGCCTCTCCCACCTTGATAGCACACATACAACAACAATAAACAATTAGGGAGCTTTGGTGGTCTTCTTGGTAGGGAATTGTGCTGTCAAACAAAAAACAAGTGGTTCAAGATCCACCAGCCACTCTAAGGAAGGAAAAGGAACAATTTTCTTCTCTAGTTTTTATAGTCTCTGAAAACTTACTCTGATCAGCTATGATTCAGTTTTGGCTCAAAACCAATTAAGTTATTTTGGATTTTTGTTTGTTGTGTGTGTGTGTGTGTGTGTGTTTTTTTTTAAATTAACCATCAGTTATCATGAAAGCAACAATCAAGAGTGAAATTATATATTGCATTAGATAAATCTATTGTAAAACCTTGTTGTTGTTGTTGTTGTTGTTATGTGCCGTTGAGTCGCTTGCGACTCATAGCGACCCTATGTACAACAGCCCTAAACTCCGCTCTGTCCTGTGCCAATCGCACTGTCTCTGACACTCCCATCCCAATTATCCCAGTCACTGAATCAATCCACCTCATAGAGGGCCTTCCCCTCTTGTGCTGTCCCTCCACCCTCCCAAGCATGATGACCCTCTCCAAGGACACTCTCCTCACAACATGTCCAAATTATGTTAGATGGAGCCTCAGAATCCTTGCCTCCAAGGAGCCACCCGGTTTAACCCTTTCCAGGACAAATCTGTTTGTTTTCCTAGCAGTCCATGATATTCCCAATACTCTTCTCCAGCACCACAGCTCAAAGGCATCAATTCTCCTTCTATCCTCCTTGGTCATTGTCCAACTCTCTGATGCATAACAAGTGATTGTGAAGACCATGGCCTGTATCAGATGCACCTTAGTCTCCAGAGAGACACCATTGCTCTTCAATACTTTGGAGAGGTCCCTAACAGCAGACTTTCCCATGGCAATGCGCCTTTTAATTTCCTGGCTGCTGGTGCCAAGACTGTTGACTACAGAGCCAAGCAAACTAAAGCTGTGTACAATCTCAATCTCTTCACCATCCATCCTGATGCTGCCAATTGGTCCAGTGGTGAGAATCTTTGTAAAACCTTTAACATTTTAAAAATCAAAGGTGCTACTTTGAGAGCTATAGCACATTCAGCAAAAGCTATGGTATCCCATAGGCATGAAAATGCTAGATAATGAAACAGTAAGGCATATGAAGAATAGTATGAACTATGGGCAAAGAAAGTTGAATATACTGCAGATTTCCAGAGAACTAATAAGTCAATATTAGAAGAAATATTACCAGAATATTACTTAGACACAAATGTGTGGAGATTTCTACTCAATTACTTTGGTCATCCATGTTACCAGGAAAGAAAAATTACTAGAAAAGCACATCAATTTCGGTAAAGTAAAGGAAAAAAAAAAGATAAACCTTCTAAGGGATGCATTCACACCTAGCCACAATAATGGACTAAAAAATAACAGTGATTGTGAAACTGGTACAGGAGCCAATGTTTCATTCTGTATTATTACACAGTTGTCATGGGTTGGAGCCACTGGACAGTGGCTATAAACAGTATTGTTATCATGTAAACCTGCATGAAAACTGTCTTAATAACAAAAATGTGGGTTATAGTTTTAAATTTGCACCAGTTTAGTTAGCAGCAGAGAACTTAATCAATGCACCACCAGGGTCTCTGTGTGTGGAAGTGGGAGTGTTGTTGGCCAATGCCATAGATGCTGCTGTCGTTAAGTGCCATCAAGTTGCCTACGATAAGAAAGCATTTTTTGGCATTTCTGTCATATTTGTATATGAGATCTATATTCTAATAATAAGAAAGGATACAAATAGGCTTAAAGCTAAAATATGAGTTAATCAATCTTTTTATTAAAACTTCTTATGTATCACTGCATAAAAATTCAAAATTATATCAGCCATAATTTCTTCTGCAATGAAAGGTAGTTCACTGCCATAATTATAACCCTTTTATGAAAACATTGCCATTTCATAGCCTATGAAATGGCATCATTTTTAAGATTTTTTCCAAAGTATTCCAAGTTTAATTTGGATGTTCTATTACGCTAAGTGGGTGAAAGAAGTTAAGTCAATATGAAACAATAGAGAATATAATTATACAGAATTGTCAATGCAAACTTTCTGTTTAATTATGTACATGCATATATTTATACACATAAGTATATTCATTTGGTGATAGGAACTCATTACAAGTTATGATGTACACTTTTAATCTAATTTGGAACATTTACTCGTGTTGCCTAAAAAACTCTGCTTGAGTTTGGCTCTTTAACATAAATCATTTCTATTTTCTTTCAAAAATCTGTTCTTAGGAAACACTGTGGCAAAGCAAGAAAATAACACGTTGAATAGAAAGCAAGTTTCTTTACTGAAAATTTGACACCTATGGGTTAAAATGGTTTCCCGTCATTGGCTTTGGCTTTCTCCACATGGTTGAGTGGTTGCTGTTAGGTGCCATCGAGTAGAGTACAACTCATAGTAACATTATAAACAGCAGAACTGAACCCTGTCCTATCCAGTGTCATCCTCATCATCTCTGACATAATTGAGTCCATTGCTTCAGTCATTGTGTCAATCTGTCTCACTGAGGGTCTGCTGGGTAGGACTATACAAATGTGATATGTTTGTGGGCTAGGTAAGGGAACTGGATAGTTTCCTAATAATGCAAATGTACCTTTGAATTTGTGTTATTATGTGCCATCAAGGCAGAACCATCTCTTAGCAGACCTGTGGGAAGTTGTCAGAGGCAGTAAACCACCCAGGAGTTGATGACTTACCTTTCCCTAGTGGAACAGCTGTTGGGTTTAAACTATATACCCAGATGTTGGCAGCACAATTCCTTACCACTAAGGAACTTTATTTATTTTTATTTTTCA
Organism: Elephantulus edwardii; assembly: GCF_000299155.1. NCBI lineage: Eukaryota > Metazoa > Chordata > Mammalia > Macroscelidea > Macroscelididae > Elephantulus > Elephantulus edwardii. The sequence goes on along the minus strand of NW_006400049.1, from coordinate 2,602,369 downwards.
TGATGGATGCAGAGAAGATCCAACAGCTTCATCTTGCTTGGATCCACAATTAACACCCATGGTACCAGCCTTCAGGAAAAAAGGAGATGCATTGCACTGGGAAAATCTGTAATTAGGAACCTCTCTGAATTATTGAGGAGTAATGATGTCAGTTTGAGGAATAAGGTGAGTCTAATTCAGACCACAGTTTTTCCGAATACTTGGTGTGCATCTGAGAGCTGGACAATGAATATGGATGACAGGAAAAGAATTGATGCCTTTGAGCTGTGGTGTTGGAGAAGAGCACTGGACATCCCATGGATGGCCAAGAGAACAAACATATACCTTTTAGAAAGAGTGCAGCCAGGCTATTTTTTGGAGGCAAGAATGATATGGCTCTGCCTCACATATTTTAGACATGTTCAGTCTTGACAACTTCAGTCTTTCCATCACTAATATTAATATTAATTGAGCAAGTATTTTAAAAAAATTATTTCCTTTAGTCATAATTTCATTTTCAGAAGTTACTGATATAAGTTCATAAATAAATTAACAACCACAGTATTAAGCTTAAAACACAGAGAGTAACTAAAAGCACTTATTGAAAAAAAATCAAAGTACTAATGAAAGAAGATCAAACACTAAATCCTATAGTATGAATCATACTTCAATATCAAGAAAATAGGAACTCTTACAAGTGGACCAGTAGACAGTATCATGGTAGACAGAGCAAAGACTGAAGTAGCCAATGATTTTATTTTATTTAAACCCACAATCAGTATCCAAAATAACAGCAGTCAAGAAATGAAAAGACGTTTCAATTGAGCAAATTTGCTGTCATGTTATTCGAAGGGATCAGCCTTTGGATAAAAGACATTATGCAGGAAAATAAAGGGTCATCAAAAGAAGAAAAACCTTCAGTTATATTGATTAGCACAGTGATTACAACAAAAGGCTTGAGCATGGTAGAGCTCAGGAGGAGGGCTCATTTTATTAATAGTTGTTGTTAACTTGATAGCATCTATCCACAGCAGTAACAACGACATTACTTACACACCAACACAACTGAACCAATAAGCAACATTATGATAAATTGAGTAAAGACTGCAATTCTCAGGGATTTCATTTCCTTTGATCCACAATTAACATCCACAGCAAAAGCAGTCAGGAAATCTAATGGCATACTGCAGTGGCCAAATATTCTACAAAAATCTTCTCAAAGTGTTGCAAAACAAAGATGTAATCTTGAGGACTAAGATGTGCCTATTTCAAATCATGATATTTTCATTAGGCTCTTATTTATGAGCACTGACATGAACTTTCACCATCTTTGCCTTTAAGGATCACCTTTGTTGCACATATTTCATTTCACATACTGTGGATTATATTGTCAGAAGGGGCCAGTCCTTTGAAAAATAGTTTATGCTGGGAATGGTGGAGAGTCAGAGAGAAAGAACCTTTAAAAGGTGGATTTACACAGTGACTATCGCAATGGAGCCACCATGGCAGATATCCTGAAGATGGGACAGGATGGATCAAGGTTCAGATATCTTGTCCGTACGGTCACAATGAGTCATAGTTGACTCAATGGCACCTAACCACAAAAAGAACTTATTTTTGTGAAAGTTGGAAAAATGAAAAGAAAAAAAATCTACACCAAAAAAACCCTGAGAGATATTAAAATGATGGCGCTGGTGAAGAGTATTGAATATACTGTGAATTAACAGAAGAATAATCAAAACTGTCTTAGAAGAAGTACAGTACAGATACTACTTAGAATGAGGAACTCTGTATATATTATCATGTTATCAAGTGGAGCAAGTTCTTGGGTAATGACACTTTGTTGATTTTATTTTATTAATTTTAATGAGCATCTGCAGAGATTTTGGATTTCCATTCATTCATTGTTGCACTTTTCTCCCTGCATACTCCCACACCGACTCTTCTCTTTGAAAAGTTGTTGTTGTTGTTATGTGCCATCGAGTCACTTGCGACTCATACAAGAGCTCTAAATGCTGTTCTATCCTGTGCCAACCTAGCCATCTCAAACGCACTTATTCCCACGGCTCCAGTCACAGAATCGATCCATCTCACCAAAGGTCTGCCTCTCCTTCGCTTCCCCTTCACTCTGCCAAACATGATGTCCCTTTCCAAGGACCAGTCCCTCCTTGCAACATGCCCAAAATATGTCAGACGAAGCTTCAGAATCCTTGACTCCAGGGAACACTCTGGCTTCACCCTCTCCAGGACAAACCTGTTTGTTCTCCTAGCAGTCCATGGTATATTCAACACTCTTCTCCAGCACCACAGCTCAAAGGCATCAATCCTCTTTCTATCAGCCCCATTCACTGTCCAACTCTCTGATGCATAGCACATAACTGCGAAGACTATAGCCCTGATCAGGCGCACCTTAGTCTCCAGCCTGACATCGTTGCTCTTCGGTACTCTTGAGAGGTCCCTCACAGTCGACTTTCCCAATGCAATTTGTCTCCTGATTTCCTGGCTGCTGTCACCAAGAGCGTTGACTGTGGAGCCAAGTAAATTAAAACTGTTAACTATCTCAATCTCCTCACCATCCATGCTGATGCTGCCAATTGGCCCAGTGGTTAGAATCTTTGTTTTCTTGACATTTAGCCTCAGTCCATCAAGGCTGTTGTCCTTGATCTTCTGCAGCAAGCGCCTCAGGTCCTCCTCAGTTTCAGCAAGCAGGGTTGTGTCATCTGCATAACGCAGGTTGTGGATGATTCTCCCACCAATCCTGACTCCACATTCCTCTTCATATAGCCCAACGTCTCGGACGATCTGTTCTGCATACAGATTGAAAAGATATGGAGACAGAATACATCCCTGATGGACCCCCTTCTTGATTTTGAACCATGTAGTGTCTCCTTGCTCTGTTCTGACGACTGCCTCCTGGTCCAAGTATAGGTTTCGCGTTAGCACAATCAAATGTTCTGGGATTCCTATTCTTCTCAGAGTTAGCCAAAAGTCCTTCATTGGTATACAATTCCCCCACACCCCTCCCCTCCTCCACCCCAAGTACACTCCACTATGCAACCTTCATTTTGACTCTTGTGATAACCATAATACCCTATCATATATCACTTTTACACTGTTCTCTCCCTCATATGTTTCAATGCAATATACATAATTTTTCCAGTTTTTCTCAGTCTTACCCTAACCCTGATGTCAGTCCCATTCTACAACAGTGGCACTATGCAATATTTGTCTTTTTGTGACTGAGCTATTTCAGTCAGCATAATATCCCCCTGGGTCACCCATTTTGAATAATATTACCATGAGTTCCTTGTTTTTCAATGCAGCATAGTATTCCATCGTGCGAATATACCACATCTTCTCTATCCATTCATTTGTTGATGGGCACTTAGGTTGTTTCCAAACCCTTGCTATTGTGAACAAAGCCGTGATAAATATGGGTGTGCTTATATCTGCTTGGATGTCAGTTATGGTCTCTTGAGGGTATATTCCGAGTAGTGGAATTGCTGGGTCTGGATCAAATGGTATCTCTATTTGCAGCTTTTTGAGAAAGTGCCACACCACTTTCTACAGTGGTTGCACCATTTTACACTTCCACCAACAGTGAATAAGGGTTCCAGTTTCTTCACAACCTCACCAGCATTTGTTGCTTGCTATTCTGTTAAATTTTGCTATTCTTACTGGGGTGAGATGTTATCTCATAGTTGTTTTGATTTGCATCTCTCTCAGAGCTAGGGATTTTGAACATTTCTTCATGTGCTTGTTTGCCATCTGAATGTCTTCTTTGGTGAAATGTTGTTAATATATTGTGCCCATTTTTCAATTGGATTATTTACCTTTATCTTGTGATGGTGCTCTAGTATTTTATAAATTCTAGATATAAGTCACTTACCTGACATGTCATCCCCAAATTCTTTTTCCCAGTCTGTGGCTTCCCTTTTTACCTTTTGGAGAAGTTTTTGGATGTGTATAAGCATTTGATTCTTAAAAGGTCCCATTCATCTATTTTATCCTCTCCAGGTTGTAGATTTTCCAGGATACTTGGAAGACTGCCTATGTTGTGGATTAGGACTACTAGAGTTCTTCCAAGCTTTTCTTTAATGAAGCTTATAGTCCTTGGTTCTAGTCCTAGGTCCATGATCCACCTTGAGTTGGTTTTTGTGTATGGAGTGAGGTGTGGATTTTGCTTGAGTCTTCTGCAGGTATTTTTCCAATTTTGCCAATACCATTTGTTTAAAAGGCTGTTGTTTCCCCACTTAACTGATTTCATCTCCTTGTCAAAAATCAGTTGACCATAGGTAGATGGGCTGATTTCTGAGTTCTCAGTTCTATTCAATTGATCTATATGTCTGTCATTGTGCCAGTACCAAGCTATCTTAACCACCACAGCAGTGTAGTATGATTTGAAACCAGGGAGTGTGATGCCTCCTAACTTTTTTCTATTTTTAAGGGACACTATGTTTTGTAGTGAGTTAGCAAAAAAGAGGAAGACCCTCAATGTGATAGATTAGCACAGAGGCTGCAGCCATGGAAAAGATAGTGTAGGACCAGACAGTATTTCCTTACAGTGTTAATACTGTTCTATGAGTTGCAATCAACTTTATGGAAACTAATAATAACAATATTATGGTGGCTGCTAGCTGAAATATTGCTTATTGGAACCCACCATTTGCTCTCAGAGAGAAAAATGTGACAGTATGCTTCAGTAAAGGTTACTACCTTTTCAGTCTGTGCTGTCCTATCCAGGATCTATTCTGTTGTAACATTTTCTTGGGAATGAGAACAAAATAGAGGACAAAAATTGTAACAAAATAATGGTGATACAGCAGAATGGAGACTTTTTTAGTAATAAAATTATTAGCACATACAAACAAAATATTGCTGAAGATTACCCCCAAACAGCTAGAATGGTCATTAAATGGGGTTTAGAAGATGCTGTGGCATCAAGGATATAATTACTGATGTTACATGAATGCTGGCTAAAAGCAGAGAATATCTGCTATGCAAAGGCATTTGACTGTGTGGATCATAACAAACAATGACTAACATTGAGAAGAATGGGAATCCTAGGACATTAAATTGTGCTTATATAAAAAAAAATACCTTGACTAAGAAATTTTGTCTAAATGGGCCTATTCAGTCTGTATGAGGAGCAAATGATTCTTGAAGCTGAATCCTCTGAAAAGGATTACAATATCAAGATCAGAGAAGAGTAGTAAACAACCTCCACTAAGCTCATGACATAACGTTGCTTGTTGAAAGTGAGGAGGACTTCAAATGCTTGCTGCATAAAATCAGTGAGTACGACTTTTAATATGGATTACAACTCAACCTCAAGAAAAAAAAATCCTCACCACTGGGCCACATCATGCCAATAGGCCAATAGGTAACATCATGATAGATAAAGATTGAAATTGTCAATGATTTCATCTTACTCGAACCAACAGTCAACATTTTTGGTACCATCAGTCAGAAGACCAGGAGGTGTATTCCACTGAGCAAGTGTTTTTCCATTCCCAAGAAATGAGGTCCAACAGAATTTGCATTCAAATTTTATAAATTAGTAGAAAAAAGAGAATATGCTCCATTAAAATAATAATAATATAATTAATAGCATATGCAGAAAATACTGAGGAAGTGCAAGAAAATATCTCCCTCTTCCACTCATCAAGTGGACCCAGGTGGCCACCATGAGTTGAGCTTATTTGCCAGCTTTCTTTTTTTTTATATTTAGGAGATATAAAAATATATATATTTAGGAGATTTTTTCCCCTATAATTATATTTTATTAATTTTCATAAACATTTACAGAGATTTTGGGTTTCCATTCATTCGTTGTTGCACTATTCTCTTCACCCCCCTCCCAGTCTGCTCCCGTCCAAATGCCACAGTGCTTGTCAAAGCCAGCTCTGATTAATTTTCTTTGTCAGTGTGTCCCTTGCCATTCCCTATCACTCCTCCCTGAGAGAGACTTCACCCTGAGTCATAAGGAAAAGGGGATGGCGTATTCTCCTAGCTACTTCCTGCTGAAAAGGGACACTGTGGGCTCCAGGGTGAAGATCCTCCCTCACCACTCCAAAGGGCCCCCTTGGCAGTAGGAAACACATAGACTATTATGGAGATTGACCTTGGAATTTAGATGCACTCCCATTGACCGTGCTTGGCCGTACATGTTCACATTCTTGAAGATGCATCATGGGGGTGTTGCAACCCAGAAGACACAAATTTGACCAACAAGTTATAAGTACATGAGTCCAAAAATTATGGAAAAGTAAAAGAAAATATTCCTTCATTGTTTTACAAACCCTCCCCCAGGTCCCCTCCACCATGCAGCCCTCGCTCCAGTCTCCTGCGATGACAGAAATACCCAGTTACACATCTCTCCCAAACAGTTTTCTCCCTCCTCTGTTTCAGTGCAGCATACACTATTGAACCCATCCTACTCAGTCTCTCCCCAACCCCAAGGACAGTCCCACTCTACAACAGTGACACCATGCAACATTTGTCCTCCTGTGACTGGGATATTCCACTCAGCATAATGTTCTCCAGAGTCAACCATTTTGAACAATACTGCATGAGTTCCTTGCTCTTCAATGCAGCATAGTATTCCATTGTGCGAATATACCACAGCTTCTCCAGCCATTCATTTGTTGATGGGCACTTAGGTTGTTTCCAACTCCTTGCTATTGTGAACAAAGCTGCAATAAACATGGGTGTGCATATATCTGCTTGGATGTCAGCTATGGTCTCTTCAGGGTATATTCCCAGTAGTGGGATTGCTGGTTCAAATGGTATCTGTATTTGCAACTTTTTGAGAAAGCGCCATACTGCTTTCCACAGGGGTTGCACCATTTTACACTCCCACCAACAGTGAATCAGGGAGATATTTTTTAATTTTTTTATTCTATTTTTTTAAATTTAGGTTAATTACTTTGCATTTCAATGAACATCTACAGAGATTTTGGGATTCCATTCATTCATTGTTGCACCCTTCTCCCCGCACAAACCCCTCCCCCCTCCCCGCCTGCTCCTCTCCTTTAAAAGCAAAAGAAAAACTCCCTCATTGGTACACAATCCCCCCCTGCACCTCCCCAAACTCCACCCCCCTACCCCTAAATATAATCCACTCTGCAACCCTCATTGCAAACTCCTACGATAAAAATAATGCCCTAAAATATAATACTTTTAGACTATTCGCTGGCATTTGGGTGGAAGTAAGACTGAGAAGTCTATGGGGGAGAGAATAGCCAGCTTTCTTTAACTTGAAAGTTTTAGCCTAAAGGCTAAAGGTCATCATTTCACACCTAAATAAAATTAAAATAACAATCTCTACAACTGGACCAGTAGGTAACATCATGATAAATGGGGAAAATATTAAAATAATCAAGAATTTAATTTTATGTGGATCCACAATCAATACCCACAGAGTGGAATTGAAATACTGTGTTACACTGGGCACTTTCAAAAAAGAGCTCCTTAAAGTGTGTTATTGGATGATGAGAAGGGAGTCAACTCAAACAACATGCTATGCTGAGGCTACAGATAATCTAACAAACTGACTTATTTCTGTACTCTATCAAATGATAGGTCTGATGATATAATATGTTTACTTGCAATGAATAGTGATGATTTAGGAAATGGGTCAGACCTGGCCCTTCATGTGAGATGTACTACCCAGAATTGGTTTGGGCTCTGTTGGAGAAATACAAAGCATGGGAAAAGTTAGAGGCATATTGAAAGTAGTTTTCCTAAAGTTGTATATTAAAATGTAATAGCTTAGAATTGGATAAAGTTGAATCCTTTTTCTTTCTACTGCTGAGATCTCAATGTTAAGAACATGTCCCATATCTTGGTTTTTATTGTATAGTATTAGGAAATCCTGACTAGTTTGTCTTAAAGAGTATGAAGTGGAAGGGGCCAAAAGTGTTTTCCTTTGTATTTCTTGTCTCAAACAGAGGATTTTACCTTATAGATTACTGGAATATGTATACAAAGAAAATTAGTTTTTAAGATCAAATTATATACACAGTTCACTATGTTTGTAAACCTTCACAAGTGATACAAGATACCGTAATTTGGCTTTGGGCAGACTTTTTTTTTAATCTGTAACATCTGTTTAGAGTGTCAGAGTACATATTTAGAAAGTTATTTATAGCCAGGACTTCATACTTCACCTTTTCACTAATTTGTTTTAACTTTCTCAAGAAAAACTACATTTGTTGGAGAATATTTTCACAGAAAGTAACATAGAGGTATGTGTCTTTTGTCTAAAAGACTTGATATTTTGGCAAAATAAGAAGCTGGTTTATAAAAGGATTCTAATAGCAATTTCTCCATTACATAAGGCTTTGCATGCTATGAAAATTTACTGTATTCTCAAGGGGAATTACTTTCTATGCTTTATTTTCAGGAACTGGGAAAGTCAGACTATTAAATTTTAACCTGTTTAAATAAGTTGTTGAAAGATTTATCACTCTCTAACTCCAGATCTTAGTTTACATAATTTATAGCTGCTTTTATACACATTACTAATGAAAAAAACCCTTTATTTATTAAATCAGATGCCTGAATCACTGCATCTAATTTTAGAAAAGCTTTCTGTAATTTTACTGAGCCGAACAAATTTGATATATTTGACAATTGTTACTTGACTGTTTTTGATTAATGAAACTAGCTATAAAAGTTAAAGCTGTTTATATAATGTAATGTGAAATTTATTGCAGGTAGTATTCCATAGATTACTATAATTACATGGATTATTCCTAGTGATTTTAAAACTTGCTTGTTTGTAATAAAAAAGTTTTTCAAGGAAAAGTAAAGACTAAAACTTGAAGTTATATAACATCTAATTGAACAATTCTCAACTCTATTCTTTGTCTTCAAAGACTCACGATTATCATACTAATACCTTCTTCCGTCTCTTTCTGCCAAATGTTTCTTCTTCCCTTTGGTGTTCCTAGTTGTAAGATCTTCTTAAGAATTGTATATTCTTCTCCACTCCCTGTTGCTGTCAGTTGCCTTTGGGTCAGAACTGACTCATGGCTGCCTTAAGAATAATGTGAGGAAACGAAAGAAACATTATGTAACCAGTTGCTTACATAAGAAAATGTTTCTGGATTTTGTTTAAACCCCATGCTTGAATTCATTTGTTGTCCTTGGCTTTACAGTCAATCTTACTGAGGTCTCTCCCTCTCTCTCTCTCCCTCTCCCGCTTTCTTTCCCCCCTCCCCCTCCCCCTCTTTCTCCTTTTCTTTCTTGATACTCTATCAAACATAAGGCCCTTTTCTAGCCATCAGTCTTTCCTGATAACATGTGAGTCTCCTCACTCGAGCTTTGAAACTGTAACAAATGTGTAGAAAGACTATTAGTTTGCCAATATTGAGCCTTGTACTTTCCCGACACAGCAATACGCTTTGATTTAGAATCTATGACAAGATAAAAAAAAGCAAATGTGCCACATTTTAGGAGTTGTAAAAGAGAACGGAGAGTTTCGTTTACAACGTTTTAAGTCATGGCGGTTGTGCAATAGTTAAGCGCTTGGCTGTTAACCTGAAGGTTAGTGATTCAATTTAGCCAATGGCTTCATAGGAGAAGGACCATCTCCTCTCTCCTAGGTTACAATTGTTGTTGGGTATCGCCATTGAGTGGGAACCAACTCAAAACAGACTCTTAAGCAGATTTTCAGAGGCAGTAAATCACATAAGAAGGGATTGTCCATACTTTTCCCCACAAATCAGCTGATAAGTTTGAACCTTGACTCTTTGGGCTGGTAATGCTCTAATAGCCTAGTTGTAAGAAGTTGAGCTGCAATCCCAAGGGCGCATGATCCACCAGATGCTTTACAGGAGAAGGATGGGCTATTATCTGTGCTATTTATTGGCTCAGAAAACCATCTAGAGGGTTAGCTATGAGTAGATTTCCATGGTACAAAGCAACAACAACAAGAAGCCACCAAAGCTCTCTCTACATTACAATAAAAAAACAGTAATCTATATTGTAATCTAGAATACAATGTAGAGTGTTTCCTCTCTCACAATGGGATCTATGAATAAAAAAAAAATCAGATGACAGCATCTAACAAATGTTGTTACACATTTTTTTTAATTGTGACAGATAACAGTTGTGTCAGCAACATTTTGAAACCTTAGAAAAAAAATCAAACTTAAATACAGTTATTAGTCATTTGCTTTCTGGTTTTGCCAGAGAGAATATACGGAAGGTTTAAAGGGAGCAACTGAACTTGCTTAAAGAATTTTTTTTCTTTTGATCATCAGTTTCCCTCTCTTTTTTAAAATATTTTTTTCATTGTTGAACATTTCCCCACCCCCTGAAATGTACCTCTTGTTCCAGATTGTTGTCGTACATATAATGCCTAGTCATACATTCCTTTCAGATAATTCTTCTCCTCATCTGTTTTAATGCAGTGTTCATTATTTATCCATTCTTCCCATTATCTCCCCAACCTCCCCATTTCGCCCATTTTATAACAGTGGTTTTTGACTGAGATATTTCACTCAGCATAACATCTTCCAGGCTCCCACATGTTGTGTGTAATGTTTTACAAGTTCATTGTTTTTCAATGCTGCATAATATTCCATTCTGTAAATATATTAGGTTGCTTCCATCTCTTTGCTATTGTGAATAATGCAGCAATAAACAAATGCTGGTGAGGCTGTGAAGAGATTGGAATTCTTATTCACTGCTGGTGGAAATGTAAAATAGTACAGCCACTATAAAAAAGTGGTCTGGTTCTTTTTAAAAAAGTTGGAAATAGAAATACTATTTGACCCAGCAATTCCACTATTAAAAATATACCCTAAAGAAATTCTTCAATCTTAAACTCCTGAGAATAAAGCATTTGAAGACTATTAGTTATTTCAGACCAAATAATGCTATTTCAGTCAAGATCATTTTCATGCAGCTCTGTTGTTGTAGTTGTTACGTGCCATCAAGTCACTTTTGGCTCATCGCGACCTTATGTCCAACAACACTAAACCCTGCTCTATCCTGTGCCAATCTTATTGTCCTGACACACCTACCTCCATTATCCCAGTCACTGAATCAATCCATTTCATTAAGGGTCTTCCTCTCCTGCACTGTTCCTCCACCCTCCAACGCGTAATGTCCCTTTCCAAGGACTGGTCCCTCCTTGCAACATGCCCAGAATATGTCAGATGAAACTTCAGAATCTTTGCCTCCAAGAAGCAGCTTTGTCTCACTCTTTCTAGGATGAGCCTAGAAGTTCTCCTAGAAGTCTATGGTATATTCAGTATTCTTCTCTAGCACCACAGCTCAAAGGCATCAATTCTCTTTCTATTATCCCTAGTCATTGTCCAGATTTCTGATATATAGCAAGTAATTACAAAGAACATGGACCGGATCAGATGCACCTTAGTCTCCAGACTGACATTGTTGCTCTTCAGTACTTTGGAGAGATCTCTGACAGCAGACTTTCCCAATGCATTTCAACTTTTAATTTCATGGATGCTAGCATCAAGAGTGTTGATTGTGGAGCCAAGCAAGCTGAAGCTGTTAACAATCTCAATCTCTTTACCATCTGTCATGAACAGGGCTAATTGGCCCAGTGGTGAGAATCTTTGTTTTCTTAATCCTGAACTTCAATTCATATTGACGGTTGCAGTCCTTGACCTTCTGCAACAAGCACATCAGATCCCCCTCAGTTTAAGCAACCAGAGCTGTGTCATTTTCATAACATAGATTGTTGATGATTCTTCCTCCAATCCTGATGCCACATTTCTCCTCATAGAGTCCAGCCTCCCGGATGATCTGTTCTGCATATAGGTTGGAAAGATATGGAGATAGGACACATCCCTAGAGTATTTTCTGCCCAATTTTGAACCATGCATTGTTTTCTTGCTCTGTTCTGATGATTGGCTCCTGGTCAAGTATAGGTTTCACATAAGCACAATCAAGTGCTCTGGGATTCCCATTCTTCAGAGTTAGCTACAGGTTTTTGTGATCCACATAGTCAAATATCTTTGCATTGTCAATGAAACACAGATAGACATTCCTCTGGTACTCCCTGCTTTCAGCCAAGATTCATCTAACATTAGCTATAATATCCCTAGCACCATGGCCTCGTCTAAACACAAACTGCACTTCTGGTAGTTATCTGTGAATGTACCATTCCAGTTGTTTTGGGATAATTTTCAGCAGAATCTTGATATTGTTCTATAATTTCCGCACGCTGTTGGATCACCTGTTTTTGGAATGGGAACAAATATAGATCTCTTCTAGTCAGTTGGCAGGTGATTGTCCTCCAGAATTCTTGGCTCAATTGGTGAGAACATCCAGAGCAGCATCTGCTTGTTGAAATATGTCAAATATTAGCAATACTAGTTAAAAAAATGCATGTTTAAGTGATTTTCTAATCTATATTTGCACCTTGCCCCCATACTTAATGTCCCTTTTCCCTAATAGGAATCTGGGTAAAACCATATCACTAATGAATCTTTGTAAATATCTCAAAGGTCATTTTTAAACTCATAATTTAAGTAAAAAAATACTCCTTTTTCCCCCCCCAGGATGGAACAATTTGAGTCTGATTTTTATCAATCTAACTATACCATTGATAATCAGGATCAGAGTTGCCATGATTCTCATGCCTACCATTTTGTTTATGGATCTGAAAAGTAAGTACTTTTACTGAGAAGATATACTCTCATTTTAGGACGTCATAATAACATGTCATTAATTTAGTGAGGATTTACTTGAGGGGATGTAAAAATTCTCTCTAGTATACTTTGTTGAGACACCTAAGAAGAAATGTCAGGAAGGCTGTAGACTTTAACTCAGTTATCTATGCCCACTCTTTGTCATTTCAAGATCATTCACAGGATAATGGCATATTTTTTCCTCTTTTCAAAATACCACTCGTCAGGGAGGTTGTGTGCAGACACTGAACCTTCTACCTAATTACTTTCTAGGACACCACTTGAGAAGTATATACATATATACATGAAGAGAGCTTGTCTTGGCCTCAAGGATTAGAAAAGGTTCTAAAAACACAAATATAAAAAAAGATATCTATGATGCTGTCTTCATAAACACACTAGTGAAGTAAGTACTTAAAAGACTAAAGGATGCCTGGTCCAGGCCATAGTCTTTGCAATTACTTGCTATGGATAAGAGAACTGGACAATGACTTAAGATGATAGAATAGAAATTGATGCCTTTGAGTTGTGGCACTAGAGAAGAGTATTAGATATACGATAATGGACTGCTAAGAGAACAAACATGTATTCTCTGGAGAAGGTTAAACCAGGATGCTCCTTGATGACAAGGATTTTGAAGCATTCTGGTTTAGTCTTTTAAGTGAAATAGTTGCTTTTCCATATTCTTGAGAAGTCCCCAACAGCAGATTTTCCCAGTGCAATTCATTATTTGGTTTCCTGTGCTGACACCCAGAGTGTTGATTGTGGGGCTATGCAAACTGAAGCTGTTAACAATCTCAATCTCTTCACTATTGATCATGGCACTGCCAACTGCCCCAGTAGGAGAATCTTTGATTTCTTGATGTTAAACTTCAATCCATATTAAGGCTACCATCCTTGACTTTCTGCAGGTCCTCTTTCCTCAGTTTTGGCAAGAAAGATTGTGACATCTGCATAACACAGGTTGTTACTGAGTCTACCTCCAATCCTGATGCCACAATCCTTCTCATAGAGCCGAGCTTCCCAGATGATCTGTTCTATAGATCCTGGATGAAATATACATATGAGAGTCAAATTATAATACGCATTTTATTAAATAGAGGCTATTAATAATAATAATATTAGTTCATATAATCATAATCTGGAATATTTTAAGTAAACTAGGGCATGTTCTCCCTATATCATATCAGTGGATCAAATTGTTATAACTTTGTAGCAAATGGGAGCTTTAGTGGCCTAATGAGTTAGGAGTTATGTTGCCACCCCAAAGACATGGAATTCTAATCCATCTGCTCCACAATTCACATGTTCCTGTTTTGAAGAAGAAAGAAGATACATCTCCTCCTGCGTGATTATGGCCTTTGAAAAGCCATGGGAAGGTCAGCGATGTGTTGGTTCTGGCTCCACGGCAATGAGTTGAATTTTTTTATAGCATATACATAAAATTTATTCATTATTAATGCTTATTTATAATATTAAGAATAAGTTTGAAGCATTGAACATCAATGATTGAAGACCATATGCTTTAGTTTACGTAAAAAGATCCAGTCGTGATTATTTGTCATAATATTATTACTCATGTGTAAGTTCAAATTAAAGCTGAAGAAAATTAGAACAAGTCCATGAGAGAGAACCAAAATATGATCCTAAGTCTATCCTACTTGAATTTAAAAATCATTGTAGGAATAGGTTTGAAGCATTGGACATCAATGATTGACGATTAGAGAAGCTGTAGAAAAACATTAAGATACAATCAATGAAGAGAGCAAAAGGGAATAACAAAGACAGGAGTGAAAGGAAAACTACATGGAGAACACAAGAGACTGAAAATTGTGCTACAGCATCAAGTAGTCCAAACAAAGGGAAGAGATGCTACAGTAAAGGAACTGAACAAAAGATTTCAAAGGGCAGCTCAAGAAGGAAAAAGAACAAACACTACATGACATCATTGTTATAAAACAGGACTGACATGAGAATTAGAAGGAAACTAGGAAAAGGGGATAAATAAGGAACATTTCATTGGAATAGACAAAAGGAAGGCAGTTTAGTATTTTCTCAGAAAGCTGAACATAAAAATTCCATATGTCCCAGCTATTCCACTGTGTGGAATATAACTGAAAAAATTAGAACTGAGACACAGAGACTTGTATACTTTTGTTCACAGCAGGCTTATTCACCATCAAAAGAACATGAAAATAGCCCAAATGTTCAATCACAATCAAATGGATTGAGAAAATATGGTACATTCACATGAGGGAATACTACACAGCATGCAGGAGCAATAATTTTATAAATCACTATCTAACTTGGGAGGGACTGAAGAGCATTATGCTACATGAATTAACTCAGTCCCATAAGGACAAATAGTGTATAAGATCATTATTGTAGAACTTGTATGAAAATCCAAGGTGGGGGGGAGCAGAAAGTTGAGGATCACCATAGAAAGGTGAGGGTTACTTACAGGGTGGAGGGAGCATGGGTAAAGAAAATGGGAAATGGGAAATGGGAAAAATCCAGTGTGAAAAAACAATGTATACTAACTTTGTAAGTAAACAGTATAAAATAAAAATGTTATTTAGAAAAAAAAGTAATATATGATCAGGCATTATTTGTATGACAACAGTTCAGTATAAGAGGTGCGTAGCAAAGTGGACTGGGGAAGGAGTGGGCAGGAGGGAGGAAATTATACAACAATGAAAGAATATTTTGTTTATAAAAAAAGAATTGAACTAGGGGGTTAGGAAGATAAATGTGCAACAATGAATGAATGAAAATCCAACTTTTGTGTAAATATTTCCTAAAATCACAGCTAAAAAAAAAATAAATGAAAGAAGTCAAAGCAGAGTATTATAATGGAATGTCTAGGGAGCTAAAATTGGATAATAAAAAGGGAAGAACTTGCCTGGCATTTCCCAACCTGAAAGTTAAACTTAAATACAAATTCAAACCCTGACTTGCAATACTAAGAGATATGGGCAAAATCCTAAATGACTAAGGGAGCATCAAAAGATGATGGTGAGAATACACAGAATAAAAATGATGTACATGGAAAAATTTCAGCAAGTACTATATGAACAGATACAAAGTGAAGGAAAGAAGAAATTCAATCTGAACTGAAGGCATTGACAAGAAAAAAGGCCCCAGGAATCGATGTGATATAAATGACATATTTCAGATAACAGACACAGCCCTGGACATGTTCATCAGTCTATGCCAGGAAACTTGAAGGACAGCTGCCTACCTGACTCACTGGAAAATATCCATATTTGTCCTCATTACAACAGAATGGGGAAATTATTGAACAATATCATAATATCACATACAAGCAAAATACTGTGAGCAATCATGTAAAAAATGGCTAGAACAGTATAGAGATAGGAAATGGTTATACTTTCAAGCTGGATTTAGAAGAGGCCATGGCACCAGGGATATCATTGCTGATGTCAGATGGAACCTGGTTGAAGTAATAAAAGTCAGAAGAATGTCTATTTGTGTTTTATTGTCTATGCAAAGACATTTGACTATGTGGATCATAACAAATTATAACTAACATTGACAAGAATGAGAATCTCAAAGTATTTAATTTTGCCCATATGAAACTTGTACCTAGGCCAAGAGGCTGTTGTGTGAATAGAGCATGGGAACACTGCATGGTTTAAAATTAAGGAAGGTATATGTTGGGGATATATCCTCCCTCTGTACTCATTCAGTCTGTGTGGTGAACAAATTATTGAAGAAGTTTGAATCTGTGAAGAAGAATATGACATAGAAATAGAGGAAGACTCATTAATAACCTGTGTTATGCACATGACACACACTGCTTTGCCAAAACTGAGAAGGATTTGAAACACTTGCTGCAGCTGATGAAAGAATTTAGCCTTCGATATGAATTGCATCTCAGGGTCAAGAAAACAAAAAATTCTCACCACTGAATTCATAAGCAATATCATTCATGATAGATGAAGAAAAGACTGAAACTGTCAATGACTTCATTTAACTTAGATCTACAATCAGTATACTTGATACCAGAATTCAAGAGATCAGGAGACATACTGGGAAAGTCTGCGGTCAGGGACCTCTCTAAAATATTGAGGAACAATGATGTTAGTTTGAGGACTAAGGTACGTCTGATTCAGTCCATGATCTTTTCAATCATTTGCTTTGCACCTGCGAGCTGGACAATGAACAGCGAAGGTGGAAGAAAAAGTGATACTTTTGAGCTGTAGTGTTAAAGAAGAGTACTGAATATCTCATGGACTGTGAAAAGAACAAACAGATCTGTCTTGGAGACAGTGCAGGTGCAGTGCTCAGTGGAAGCAAAGATACAAAATTTGATATCATATACTCTGGAGATGTTGCTAGGAGAGACTATTTTTTGGAGAGGGATATGATGCTTGAGAAAGTTTAGGGTTGGTGAAAGAGAAGAAGACCCCCAACCAGACAGATTGACACAGTGACTTCAGCAATGGACTCAATTATGCTGGAGATTGTGAGGATGACACAGAATAGGACCGAGTTCATAGGGTCACTCTGGGTCCTACTGGATTTGACAGTAACAATGATTATATAGTTTTAACTCAGATGAATACCTTAAAATCTCCAATAGAAGGAAGAAAATATAGAATAAATACAATAGGCAGTGGGAAATCTTTTATCCCAACTATACCTGAGAAAATTAGGGCACAGTTTTTATTGACTCCTGCAGACAAAGACTGATAGATATTGCATTTCACATGCTGCTTACAAGCTAGTTCTATGAAATCACTTTAGTGTGTGGGAAAGGGAAAGTAATGGTATACAATGCTTTTTAAGTTATCAAAGTAAATAAATTGGAATTTTACATCGTTCTTATCCATATTATTTTTTTTTCTCCAGCTTTAGGCAGAATAGCTAAGTAATCCTTTCAAGGAAAATTCTCAAAGTATGCATAAATTATAAATGCTTTTATTAAAAAGTAAAGGAGAGTGATAAGATTATAGAATAGGATCCATTGTAGAATCTAGCAAGAAGAAGAAAATGTTACCTCATTTATAATTAGGAAGACATTATCTAATGTTATTTACATAGTGTGCATTTAGGTTTACATGATGGTCATTCAAAATATACAGTTGACAATGAGTTATCTAATAGGATATTTTAGCTCTACTCTTCCCTTGTTTTATAGAATAGAACCATCTGCCTTGAACCTTCTGTTTCTTTTTCCCATTCTCTCCTCCAGATGGGATAAGCATTTGGGAAGCATCTGCAGTCTGCATTTTCAGACTAAAATGAGGAACATCCAATAAAAGATAGACAAAGCTTTTTCCTTAAGCAGAGATTCATAGGCCATAGCACTTCTCGTTCCCACCTATTTGTCCCAATTTTCCTTCTCCATTTGATGATGCATATCATCAATGCCCAGGAATCTAAATTATATAGATTAATATAACCAAATGAGGAAAACTCATGATTTATATGCTATCAGGCTGAGGCCCTTGTCTGCCTTAGATGCTTACCATTTAAATCCATGGCCTGATTTAGATGTGCTAACATTTAGGTTCTAATTCACAATGTACATATCAGGAATTAGTAAAATACATGTTAGCCTTGGTACTTTTTACTAGGTACATGAAACGTGGAGTCAAGTTAATGCACATGACACAATCTTGCTTGCTGAAAGTGAGGAGGACTTGAAGCACTTGTTGCAGAGGATCAAGGAATGCAGCCTTTAATTTGGATTGCATCTCAGTGTGAAGAAAACACAGATTCTTACCACTGGACCAATAGGCAATATCATGGTGGATAGAGAAGAGATTGACAGTGTCAACGATATCACCTTACTTCGATCCACAATTAACATCCTTGGTATGAGCAGTCAGGAAATAAGGAGATGTATATTGCAGTGGGAAAGTCAGCAGTTAGGGGCCTCTCCAAATTACTGAGGAATATGACTCTACAGTCAACACTCTTGACACCAGCATGCAGGAAATTAAAAGATGTATTGTGATGGGAAAGTCTGCTGTTAGGGATGGTCCAAAGTACTGAAGAACAATGGTGACACTATGGAGACTAAGGTGTGTCTGATACAGGCCATGGTCTTTGCAATCACTTGTTATGCGTCAAAGAGTTGGACAATGATTAGGGAGGATAGAAGGAGAATTGATGCCTTTGAGCTGTGGTACTGAAGAAGAGTATTGAATATACCATGGACTGCTAAGAAAACAAGTTCATCATGGAGAGGTTAAACCAGGCTGCTCCTTGCAGGCAAGGATTCTGAGGCTTTGTCTGCCAAATTTTGGACATGTTGTAAGGAGGGACCAGTCCTTGGAGAGGGACATCATGTTTGGGAGGGTGGAGGGATGGCACAGGAAGGGAAGACCCTTTATGAGGTGGATTGATTCAGTGACTGGAGTGATTGGGGTGGGTGTGTCGAAGACAGTGTGATTGGCACAGATAGAGCAGGTTTTAAGGATGTTGTACATAAGGTATCTCTGAGTCCCAAGCGACTCGACGGCACGTAACCACAGCAACAACAACAGTGATGCTAGTTTGAGGACTAAGGTGGTCTAATTCAGGCCATAATCTTTCTGATCACTTGCTACGCATCTGAGAGCTGGACAATGAGTAAGTATGACAGAAGAAGAATTGATGCCTTTGAGTTGTGGTATTGGAGAAGAGCACTGACCAGCCTCTGGAATGCCAAAAGAACAAATAAAAATATCTTGGAGAGGGTGCATCAATAGTGCTCTTTGGAGGCAAAGATGATCAAGTTTTGCCTCACATACTTCGGGCATGCTGCTAGGAGAGGCTATTCCTTTGAGAAGGACATGATTCTGGGAAGGGTGGATGGTCAGCCAAGGAGAGGAAGACCCTCAACCAGGTGGATTGACACAGGAACTGCAGCAATGGGCTTTAGTGTGTCAGGAAGTATGAAGAAGGCACAGGATAGGACAGGATTCAGATCCACTGTTCATAAGTTTGCTATGAGTCATACTAGACTCAATGGCACCTACAGGCAACAGTAATGGGGGAAAAAATTCTTGTTAATACACTGAATAGTATCAATTATACCCCGGATCGGAATAAGATTCTACAATCCTGGCAAAAGCAAAAGGCACAGGGATTTACAAAATAGCTATAAGCAATAAGCCAATCAATTTCTGGGTCTCACTCTCCCCAAGATGTTGTTGTTGTTGTTATGTGCCATCGAGTCACTTGCAACTCATAGAGACCCTATGTACAACAGC
>NW_006400049.1:2581491-2581993 GCF_000299155.1 Elephantulus edwardii | reverse complement strand
CTAACAGCAGACTTTCCCATCGCAATATGTCTTTTAATTTCCTGGCTGTATTATGATTTATTTTAAACTGCTTGTTCAGCTCATTAGCACACTTAACTGAAAATTCCTTGATTATATGAGCTAAGACAATAAAGATATTTTCATTTGAAAAACAAAGATACTTATTTTGGAATGAACAAGGAATAGGTCTTTCATTCAAAACAAACAAACCAACTCCCCCTCCCCCCATATAACTATCCAGTTACATACAACAAAACAAACTCCACTGATGTTGTTGTTGTTGTATTGACTCCAATTTACAGTTATCAATAGGGTTTCAATGTTAAAAATATTTCCAGGACATATTTCCAGATCTTTCTTCCAGGGAAGGCAAGTAGGTCAGAATATCCAACCTTAGGACTGTTGTTGTTATTGTTGTTATGTGCCTTCAAGTCGCTTATGACTCATGTACAAGACCCATAAACTCTGCTCTGTTCTGTGCCAATCGTACTGTCTCTGACAC
>NW_006400049.1:2565120-2580431 GCF_000299155.1 Elephantulus edwardii | reverse complement strand
GCTATGAGGAGAAATGTGGGGTCAAGATTGGTGGACGATTTATCAACAATCTGCGTTATGCAGATGACACAACCCTGCTTGCTGAAACTGAGGAGGACCAGAAGCACCTGCTGCAGAGCGTCAAGGACTGCAGCCTACAATATGGATTGAGGCTCAATGTCAAGGAAACAAAGATTCTCACCACTGGGTCAGCTGGCAGCATCAGCATGGATGGTGAAGAGATTGAGATTGTTCACAGCTTTAGTTTGCTTGGCTCCACAGTCAACCTTAGGGTTAGCAGCTGAGTATTTATCCTCTGTGCTAGCAAGGCATGGTGATTCTTTCCAATATCCTGTGACCTGAACTATATATTTGAAAAAGAAAAAGCTCAAAACCTTGTTGTTGACATGTGTAAACCAATTCATGGCTGCTCCTCCATTGGATTCTCCAAGGCTGTAAGCGGTGTGAGAGGAGATTGCCCTTCTTTCCACCATGGAAACTCTGGTAGATTAGTCAACAGATGGTTGCCACTCCTGGGCTAGTATAACAGTCCCTGTGGACTATGCCATTAGAGTCTCCTCCTTGGTTAAAATATCCAACTTATATTTTTCTAATTTTTGAAAGTTGGAAATCTAGTCAAATTATTTGGAGAAGGAAATTATTGTACAGAGATGAAGGCTGAAAAATTATTTCTGAATATCGTAGTAAGAATTTAACAGATGGGTATTGTGCTATTATCTTTTCTAAACTCCCAGGCCAGACAGCCCTCTCATAAATGCATTACCATCCAGTAGAAACCATTATATAACTAACCCTTTATTGGGTTTCCAAGAATTGCAGTGCTGAGAATTGCTCTGACAAGACTGTACATCTTTCTTCCAACAGAGCTGATGATGGGTTCAAACCTTCAGAGAAGGGCTGCCTTTGGATTTCCAGCACTCTTAATGCCCCACTTTGGTATTAAAAAAATAGTTAATGGTATCACCTTGCTTCCAGTTGGACCAACAAGGATTTAGAAGTACTGCATGAGGCAAAGTTCTCCTCCCACTTTTTCTAAACCACAAAGAAATATGAACTTATTTTACAATATGGTCTTATCCAAGACCCTAGAAATGCATGATTTTATAGGTTCAGTTTGAAATATATATAGATAATACTGGAATTTGAATTAAGAGAGACTGACTCCGGAAGGTAGTTCCTCTAACTTCTCTCCTGGATTAAAGATAAACCCTGTCTTTTACTATTATTATGAATGTTACAGAGTTGAGAAGCAAAGGAAGGTAAATATGACCCAGAATGTAGCTGACCTTTTAAAGAACTTTTAACAGTAAACTCTATATTTGCTTAAATGATTTTATAGGAAGAGGAAATGTTTCCTGACACAGTTAATATCTAAACTTTATAGAGTCCAGTGTTTTATTTTTTTAAAATGTTTCTGTATAATTCAGTTGACATTTTTATTCATCTGAAATAATGCCCTAGGTTAAAAATCATTACAAATATATCTGTTTATAGAACTGATAAAGATGTTACGTGATCTAGGAAAAGAGAACTATTTTGTTAGGTCTACTGCCAAATTCCCCTTTGCTATGCAGGAATATATAGTTATGGCATGACCTTAACCTCCTAAGCATCAAGTATACTAATCTTATTCACGTAACTTTCTTTGAGAGTTAATAAATAAGGGCTATAGTCTAGTGATCTGCATTGGTGATAGCCTAGTAATAAAAATCTGTTCTACAATCCTGAAGGCACGTGGTTCAAATCCATCAGTTGCTCCTGGAAGGATGAACCATCTCATCTGGTGCAATTAACTGCTTCTGAAAACCTGTTGGAGAGTCAGCCATGGGTCAGTTCTGATTCAAAGGCATGAAACAACAACATACTCTAGTAATGGGCAGATTTTAAATTTTATTTTTCTGAAAAAAATATTTTTATTTTAGGGGGAAGAGAGACCTAAGTCAAAGAGACTACTCATGCTAAGACTCTTCATTCTGAAAGGTTGCTCAGTAAACTGACTAATAGTTATTAAATCTAATTTTTCCATTATGCTTCATTAAACTTAGTTAGGAGCACTTGGGCATTGATTTTGGAGAGGATGGGTCATAATGTTTTGTGTTAATACAGGTTTATTGAGTCACCTCTATCTGATCCTTCTATTCTACTTAAGTGATTTATATTTAAAAATACACAACACAATATCACCATATTTAGGAACATTTTTATCAACTTGCACAGATTAGATTTTTATTTCTCATGTTTTTCCAGTAGATGGTATTTTTGATAATGTGCCTGTTTTACTGGAAGAAGAAATTAGGTTAGGTATATGTCCCAAAATGTAAAGCATCATCATCATCATCATCATAATCACAAAAACAACAATAGTATGCTGAATGGAATTCAGCAATTATTTCACCAGGCCCCTGCCTTCAGTGAGCATATGGTTGAATTAGTGAATTGGAGACATCTATATTTCTCTATAGCTCTGCAGCTTTATTTTCCAAAATGTATGATTAACTGCTTCTGGAAACTCACCAGAGGGTCGGCTATGGGTCGATGCCAATTTGATGGTACATAACAACAGCAATGCAAGTAGAGAAGGAAATGTTATAACAGTTAAACTTATATTGTTGTTGTTAGGTACTATTGAGGTGAGTATGACCCATGGTGACCCTACGAGCAACAGATCTGAGCTCTGTCTTAACTTGTACCATCCTCTCACTTCTTGATGCACTAGAGCCCATTGTGGCAGTCACTGTGTCAATACATCTGGTTGGGTGTCTTCCTCTCTTTTGGGACCCTCTCCAAGGACATCCTCTCCTAGCAACATGAGCTAAGTATGTGTGACGAAGCTTTATCAACTTTGCTTCAAAGGAGCACTCTGGCTGCACTCTCTCAAAAACATACTTGTTTGTTCTTTTGAAAGTCCATGGGATATTCAGTGCTCTTCTCCAATATTACATTTCAAAGACGTCAATTTTTCTGCCATCCTTATTTATAGTCCAGTTCTCAGATGCATTGCAAGTGTTCAGAAAGACCATGGCCAGAATCAGCTCTTACTACTCGAACTGACATAGTAGCTCCTCAATAATTTGGAGGGGTCCTTGACTGCAGAGTTTACCAGTGCAATGCAACTCTTGATTTACTGATTGCTGACACTAAGGGTGTTGATTGTGGATCAACTAAGATGAAATAGTTGGCAACTTCAAGTTTTTTATCCATCTATCATGACGTTGCCTGTTGATCCAGTGGTAAGAATTTTTATTTTCTTAACACTGAGATGAAATCTGTATTGAAAGCTGAATTTTTTGATCTTCTGCAACAAGAGCTTCAAGTCCTCCTCACTTTTAGCAAGCAAGGTTGTGTCACCTGCATAACACAGGTTTTTGATGAGTCTTCCTCTGATCTTGATGCCACATTCTTCTTCGTAGATTCCACCTTCTTGAGTAATTTGCTCGGCACACAGATAGAATAGGTATGGAGAGATGATACAACCCTGCACACTCCTTTCTTCATTTTAAATCATGTATGTAGAACAAATAATTTAAAAAGTTGTTGGACTAGTGAAGAAAAATATGGTGTTAGAATTGAAGGAAGATTCATCAACACCTTATTTTATGCCAAATTATGCAACTTTGCTAGTAGACTGTGAAAAATATATGAAACACTTCCTGCTGAATATCCAAGACTACAGCCTTCAGTGCAGATTATATCTCAATATCTAGAAAACAAAAATCCTCTTTACTGGACCAAGAAACAACATTGTGGTACATGGTGAAGGTTTGAAGTTGCCAATAATTTTATTTTACTTTACTTGGATCTACAATTAACAAATACGGTAATTTCACTCAAATACATCAAAAGACATGTTGTACAGGAGCAAAAAAAAAAGCAACTGTCATGGAAAAAGTGCTAAAGAGCAATGATATCATTTTAAATCTAAGGTGCACTTGATGCAAACCATGGTATTTTCAGTTACTGGTTAGGAATCTGGAAGTTGGACAGTGAATAAGGATGATGGGAGAAGAATTGCTACGTTTGAGTGTGGTGTTGGAGAAGAGTACCAAATACCCCATGGATTGCCAAGAGCAAGACAAATACGTCTCAGAGAAAGTGTTACCAAGATGCCCCTTGAAGTCAAGGATGGTGAAACTTGTCTTAACTATTTTGGGCGGGTATTTAGGAGGGGCCAGTCTTTGGAAAAAATAGATCTTGCTGAGAAAAGTATAAGATCAGTGAAAGAGAAAGTTTCAACAGAATGGATTGACACAGTGACTCTATGAATGGACTAGATGGTGAGGATGGAGCAGGACAGCACAAAGTTCTGATCTGTACTTCACAGGGTTACTGTGAGTGATATAGACAATATGAAGACACAGCAACGACAGCAAAGAATTTGCTCTTAGAGTCGAATACCTGCAAGTTTATCATTGATTGTGTTTTAATGAACAAATGATTCAGGGTCTGTGAGCCTCTCTTTTATTCTGTAATGGAATTTTTAAAAACACTTTTTAACCTTACAGATTTTAAGCGGAAGATAAAACATGTAGTGCCCAGTACACTGTATATACTTAAGCATTAGTTTTTATAGATAATCTTTCCAGAAGCCACTTATTGGTCAGATTTTTCTTTTTTGTTTTAAAAATAATTTACTCACTATTGTTATTGTTTAGACTATATATTCAGAAGATCATACACCATTCCAGCAATTTCTACATGTGTGTTAGCTTTCTTGATTATAGATAGAATTAGATCCATTTGCTTCTCTCTTGAGTAATTTACTCATTAGTAAATATTGTATAAATTTATGAGTGGTAGAATGTGAATGTCCTTCATTGATTTTTCATGATATCCCCTTTCTTTCTTTTTCCTAGACAACTATCAGATGAGCAGCCTCAGCCCACCTCTTTTGTTCCACCAGAGATGCTCACACCATCAAGTTATGTAGGACAGTATTTCCAACCAGCATCCAACCCGGATTATCATTCACAATCTCCTTACGTTGACAGTTTTGATGAAGAGCCTCCTTTGCTAGAAGATAAGTTAAGGAAGTGTTACTAATGTGTATATAGCCTGAAGAATAATAGCAATAATCACCACTTAATGTGTGCTGTCAGTTTGCTCTTGTACTGTATGTTATATATGATTGTTCTATATTTAAATAAGGATTTGCCAAACCAAGACTCTAAACTGTCTAAAGTTTAACTGAATGTTTGCCTGGGGCAAGTTGGCAGTAAATGCTTGCTGTTGAATATGATATTGTTGCTGTTATTAAATGTTTTATTCACTTTTTCTCAAATATGGACACTCTGACCATGTCTAGACAATAGTGAGGATGCCTTTGGGAGAGTAATTGTATCAAAGCTGTCATGACTTCCACCTCAATTAAAGAAGCATCTCATAACAGCATATTTCAAGAAAGTATTCTTTTTATGCTTGTTTAGAGGAGAGGGGAGAAGAGGTCTATTTCTCAACGTTTTGTTTGCTTGTTTTTTTAAATTGGTTTGCTAACAATGTTTGCATACATCAGTGTCACACTATTCTTCATTCATACTGTATTTTATACAGTCAGTCTCATACATGTGTTGTTCTTGTTATGTGTCATTGAGTCACTGTGACTCATAGTGGCTCTATGTACAATAGAAGCCTGCCTTGTCCGGAGTCAGTCTCACTGGTTCCGACACACTTATCCCCATTGCCCTCATTACCATATTTATCCATCTCATCTGAGACTTCCTCTCCTATGCTCTCTACCCTTCCAAGCATGATGTGCTTCTCCAAGGATTAGTCTGGCCACATGCCTAAAATATATAAGACAGAGATTAAAAATCCTAGTCTCCCAGGAAAAGTTGGTTTTATCCTCTCCAAGACAGACCTATTTGTTTTCTTAGTGGTCCATGGTATGTTTAAGGCTCTTCTCCAGCACCATAACTCAAAGGCACCAATATTCTTCTGTCACCCTTAGTCATTGTCCAATTCTCTGAGGCATAGAGCCTTGATGCAGAGCAAGTAATTGAAAAAGTAATTGCCTAGCACCTTAGTTTCTAAGCTGACATAATTAAATCTCAGTGCTATGGAGAGCCCTCTGACAGTATATTCACCTAATGCAATTCATCCTTTGTTTTCCTGACTGCTAGTGCCAAGAGTGTTGTGTAGCCAAGCAAGCTGTAACTGTTAACCTCAATCTTTTCTCCATCCATCTGGTGCTGCCAATTGGCCCAGTGGTGAGAATATTTGTCTTCTTGATGTTGAGCTTCAATCCATCTTGAAGACTACAGTCCTTGACCTTCTGCAGCAAGAGCTTCAGGTCCACTTCAATTTTAACAAGCAAGGTTGTGTCATCTTAATAACATAGGTTGTTGAGTCTTACTCCAACCCTGATGCCGTACTCCTCCTCATAGAGCCCAATCTCCCAAATGACCTGTTCTGCCTATAGGTGGAAAAAGTATAGAGACAGGATGCATCCCTGACACACTTGCTTCCTGATTTTGAACCCTGCAGTGTTTCCCTGCTCTGTTGTGATGACTGCTTCCTGGTCCAAGTATAGGTTTGTTTCACATAAGGACAATCAAGAGTTCTGGGATTTCCTTTCCCCTCAAGGTTAACCACAATTTGTTGTGATCCACACAGTCAAATGCCTTTGCATAGTCAACGAAACACAGACAAATATCAATCTGGTACTCTTTGCTTTCCGCCAAGATCCATCTGACACTGGTGATAATGTCACTAGGAGGCTATGGCCTCCTCTAAAACCCAGCTTGTATCATGTTTTATAAAATCAAACACCATTGGGCCTAGCCCATCATTTCCCAATCTTTTAATGTCCCTCCAAGATCCTTCCCATTTCCTTCACTACCTGTTACTGCCCACAAAACTCTGTAACCCTGTGGTTTAGCCCCTAACTGTCCTTAGCTCTCTGCCCTTACCCCTACCCCCCTTGTGTCTCCACGCATGTTTTACTAGTTATCCTGCTAGTTTTACGATAATGGTCTTACGCAGTATTTGTCTTTAGTGAGAATGAGTTAGGTCACTCAGCATAATGTGCTCCAGGCTATCCAAAGTTACAGTATTTTTCAAAATCATTGCTCCTGTGTGCGACTTAGTGTTCCATTGTGTGAATGTATTGCAGCTTCTCAATCCACTTAGTTGTAGTTGGATATTTGGGCTGTTTTCACCTTCTTGCAATAGTGAGTAATGCTGCTATTGAAATTAGTGTACAGGTCTCTGTTTGTGTCTCGGTTAAAATTTCCTTGGGGTATATTCCTAGTAGCAGACTAGCTGGAGTTTCTATGTTCAACTTTTTGAGGAAGCGCCAAACTGTCTTCTGGAGAGGTTGTACCATTTTACAATCCCACCAACAGTGTAGGAGAGTTTTTGCTTTCTCACATCCTCTCCAACATTTATTGCTGGCTGCCCTGTTACATTGCCACTGTAACAGGGTAGTGGTATCTCAGTCTGATTTTTGTTTGAAGCTCTCTTCTTTATCTATTAATTTTTTCAGCTGTTTATTGTCAGTTATTTTAATCCTACCAAAAGCAATCTACATGTTCAATGCAATCCCAATACAGATACCAAATTCATTTTTCAAAAGATCAAAAGAAGGAAAGGATACCAAAAATAGAAAACCATAAGTCAATATCTCTTATGAACATAGATGCAAAAATCCTGGCCAATAAAATTCAACAATACATCAAAAAAATAATTCATCATGACCAAGAGGGTTCATAACAGGTATGCAAGCATGGTTCAACATAAAAAAACCCAAAAACAATTAATGTAATTCATCATATAAACAAAGCAAAGATCAAGAATCATATGATCCTATCAATTGATGCAGAAAAGGCCTTTGACAAAATCCAACACCCCTTTCTGATTAAAACACTCAATAAAATAAGATTAAAGGGGAATTTCTTCAAAATAGTAAAAAGTATATATGCAAACCTGAGAGCCAACATTGTTCTCAATGGAGAGAGGTTAAAGGCATTCCCCTTAAGAACAGGAACTAGGCAAGGATTCCCACTATCACCTCTCTTATTCAATATTGTATTGGAAGTCTTAGAGATAGCAGTAAGACAAGAGAAGGAGATAAGAGGTATACAAATTGGCAAAGAGGATGTAAAATAATCTCTCTATGCAGATGATATGATAGTATACTTAGAAAACCCTCAAGACTCAGCAAGAAAATGACTAGACATGGTTGACCAATCAAGCAAAGTGGCAAGATACAAGATCAACATAAAAAAAATCAGTTGGATTTCTCTACAGTGACAAAAAAAATACAGAGCTGAAGCTAAGAAAAACAATACACTTCACAATACCTAATCACAAGATTAAATACTTGGTAGTAAATCTAACCAGAAGCACAAAGAATCTATTAAAAGAAAATTACAAAACATTATTACAAGAAACAAGAAGAGACCTGGCGAAATGGAAGGATATTCCTTGCTCACGGATACAAAGACTCAATATTGTGAAAATGACAATATTACTGAAGGCATTTTACAAATCCAATGCAATCCCAATACCAATCCAAATCCCATTTTTCAACGAGATAGAAAAGGCAAACTCTGGTTTCATTTGGAATGGAAAGAGGCCCAAAAATAAGGAAAGCACTCCTTAAAAAGAGAAACAAAGTAGGAGGCATCTCATTCCCTGATTTCAAATTCTATTACACTGCCTATTGGTGATCAAGACAGTGTGGTACTGGTACAATGACAGATAAATAGATCCATGGAATAGAATTGAGAGTCCAAAAATAAGCCCATCTACCTATGGTCAACAGATTTTTGACAAGGAGAGGAAATCAGTTAACTAGGGAAATTATAGCCTTTTTAACAAATGGTGTTTCCAAAATGGAAAACTACCTGCAGAAAACTCAATCAAGATCCACACCTCACTGCACACACAAAACCAACTCAAAATGGATCATGGACCTAGGACTAAAACCAAGGACTATAAACTTCATTAATAAAAGCTCAGAAGAACTCTATAAGTCCTAATCCACAACATAAACAGTCTTTGAAGCATCCTGAACAATCTACAACCAGGAGAAGATAAAATAGATGAATGAGACAGTCTAAGAATCAAATCCCTATGCACATTCAAAATCTTCTCCAACAAGGTTAAAAGGGAAGTGACAGATTGGGAAAAAAATATTTGGTAGTGACATGTCAGATAAGGAACTTATATCTAGAATTTATAAAATATTCAAGCACCACTACAAGATAAAGGTAAACAACCCAATTGAAATATGGGCACAGGATAGGAACAGACACTCACACCCAAGTTCATTGTGGCTTTGTTCACAATAGCAAAGATTTGGAAATAACCCAAATGCCCATCAACAAACAAATGGATAAAGAAGCTGTGGTATGTTTACACAATGGAATACTACACTGCATTGGAAAACAAGGAACTCATGAAGTATTATACACAATGGGTGACCCTGGAGGACATTATGCTGAGTGAAATATCTTAGTCACAAAAAGACAAATACTGCATAGTGCCACTATTGTAAAATGGGACTGACATTAGGGTTGAGGGAAGACTGAAAATTATGGGATATATTATGTGTACTGCATTGAAACAGATGAGGGTGAAAACTGTTTAAAAAGGGATATATAATTAGTTATTATTGTCATGACAGAAGTCCAGAATGAAGGCTGCATAGTGGAGTGGACTTGGGAGTGGGAGGGATTTTAAAACAATGAAAGAAGTTTTCTTTTAATTTTAAAGAAAGAAAAGAGTGAACTGGTGGGGAGGATGTACAGGGAGAAAAGTGCAACAATGAAAAAGTGGAAATCCAGTCTGTAAACTTTCATTAAAATGAATAATCAAAAAAGAGAATAAAAAAGATCAAAAGGGAAATTGTCTATTTTATTTGGAGAGGAAAGAGACCCAGAATAAGCAAACAATTCTGAAAAACAAAAATAAAATGAGAGGCATAGCACTCTCTGGCTTTATAACCTGCTATACAGCAGTTGTAACCAAAATAGCATGATACTGGTGCAACGACAGGCATATAGAACAGTGAAACAGAATCAAGAACCCAGAAATGAACTTCTCTATCTATGCTTAACAGTTATTTGACAAGGAATAAAACTTATCAACTGAGGAAATTATAACCTTTTCAACAAATGGTGCTGGCAAACCTGGTCATCCACCTGCAGAAAGCTGAAAAAGAATCCACATCTCTTATCATAGACAAAATCAACTCAAAGTGGATCAGAGTCCTGGGAGTAAAGCCCAAAACCATAAAGTTCATGAGAGACAAACTGGGATCAATCTTAGAAGGCCTACTCTATGGTACAAAGAGACTGCCAAATACAGCCAGAAATGCACAATCTGTAAAGGATAAAAACTGATGAATGGGACCTTCTAAGGATTAAATCTCTGTGCTCATTAAAATATTTGTCAACAGGATGAAAAGAAAACCTACCAACTGGGAACAAACATTTTGCAATTCCATCTTAGACAGCGATCTCATAATAACAAAAGTTTACAGAGTACCTCTGGGTCTCTAGAAGAAAAAGACTGGCAATTACAGAATGGGAAAAGACATGGAAACACTTTTCACAGAGGAAGACATTCAGATGACCAATGAACACATAAAGATATGGTCAAATTAATGGAATTTAAGTTTCTTTATATTGGTGGTGTCATTGTGGAGATAAAGCTGATTTGACTCTTTATTAACTCATATGAATGCTCTCGTAGCAGCTATCCATAGCTAAATAGAAAGGAATATGATTCCATTTAAGAGCTCTGTTTTCTCTCTGTCATTGCCGGAACATAGCTGACTGCCCATTGAATGTCTGAGGCTGTAAATCACCTGGAAAGAGAGTGTTATTCCTTAACCCTCAGCTGATGGTGGATTTGAACTGTCAGAGAGCCTTTGCCTTTTTGCAGAGGCAAAACTTCTTACAGCCTATGTCACCTGCCTTCCTAATAGCACTACTGTTGTTGTTGTCGTTGTGTGCCATCGAGTCTGAAATGACCCATAGCTGACCCTCCAGTGGGTTTTCAGAGACAGTAAATCACAAGGGAGGAGACTGCTCATCCTTCTCCTGCAGAGCAGCTGTTGGATTTGAACAACTTTCTTTTGGGATTACAGTGTATCTTCTAACCTTTAAGTCACCAGAGTTTAAGGAAAGGCAAGGAAACTGGGGAATTTTTGTAATAAGAGTTCCTCAGAGGTATCAATAAATTCCAGTAATTTTTTTTTTAAATTTCCAGCCATCTAGTAACCACTGAGTTTGCTGTATATTGTTTGTAGTTAGCTGCTGTTGAGTTGACTAAAACTCATAGTGACCCTTTGAACAATGTAATGGAACCTTGCCCTGTCCTGAACCATCATCATAATCTACTGATAATTCTCTTCATAATTATAATATTGTGGGAAATCTTCTTCAGTTCAATTAACTGCCTCTGAAAACCCTCTGGAGAGTCAGTTGTGGGTTGATTCCACATGATGGTACATAACAAAAATAATTATAAATTATAACATGATGCCAGAATTGGAGGTACTAGAGCATTAAAAATTAAATATATTTAAATCTGAGAGTCAAGGGAAGATAATCACAGGATAACTACTATCCTAATTGCTTTTTATGTAGTTAAGTGAAGAAAACCAGATTAAATCCCCAGTGATCAAACTATCATTGTAAATTACCTGGCATTTATGATGTCTTCCCTTTTGTTTTAAAAATTAAAACTGAGTGCACCTTCATTTTAAAGATTAAAAATAAAGAAGAAAATATTTAAATCAACCAAAAGAAGCAAAAAAAAATTCTTTTGTTTTCAGAGGCCATAGAGTCAGCTCCAAATAGTAGTGTCCCTAAGCATGAAAGACTGAGACACTGCAGGATCCTGCACCATCCTTACAGCTACGGTGTGTTTGAGCCCACTGTTACAGACTTTTTATCAACCAGTCTTTTTGAGGGTCTTTTCTTTAACTGATCCTCTGTCCAGCATGATATGTTTTAATCAGAAGCAGGCCTCTCTTGGTAACATGTTCAGACTATGTGAAATGGAATCTTCTAATCCTCACTTTCCGCCCTCCTGCCCCTTCAATGAATAGCTAAACGACAGAAATGAAAATGGAAGGGAAATGTACTCTCTCTTAAAAATACAGAGAGAGTTATCACAGAGAGTGACTAATGACTCAGACAATGACTAAGGGTTACAGAAGAATAATTGATGCCTTTGAATTGTGGTGTTGGTGAAGAGCATCAACATACTCTGGACTGCCAACAGAACAATTAGGTTTGTCCTGGAGAGGGTGGAACCAGGTTGCGCCTTGGAGGTAAGGATTTTGAAACTCCATCTCACAAATTTTGGGTCCTTGGAGAAGGGCATCATGATTGGAAGGGTAGAGGGACAGTGCAGGAGAGGGAGACCCCAGATGAGATGGATTGATACAGTAACTGGGGTAATGGGGTAGATGGGTCAGAGGCAGTGAGATTGGCTCAAATAGGGTAGGGTTCAGAGCTATTGTGCATAGGATCACTATGAATTGCAGTCAACTCGATGGCACATAACAATATAACAACAAAAACAACATCTATCTATCATTTATTATTTATCTATTTTTCCATAAACTGTAAAAATTTCATTTTAATGACTTTCCCCCCTCTCTCCCTCTCTTCTTATCTCTATTAACTCATCAAAATGGATTCTGTCTGTGTACAAATGGTTTCTGAGTTTTATGTTGTTGTGTACTATAAAGTCTGAACTGACTCATAGCTGAATCTCTGGCAGATTTACAAAGGTAGTTAATCGCACAGGAGGAGATTGTCCATCCTTCTCCCGCAGAGTAGTTGGTGGCCTCGAACCAGATGACTCTGGAATGCAGTACAGCTTCTTACCATAGTTGTTTGTGACTGACTTATGTCACATTGCATATTTTGTTCTAGTCTTATTCATGGTATTTTATAAACTCTTGATCATTTTTTATTGATCTATTTTATTCCATTTTGTGATTTTTACCAGTTTCTTTAGCCATTGTTCCATTGAGGGGCACTTGGATTGGTTCTAACTTTTTATATTACAATTAGGGAGCTCTAGTGTTTCAGAGCTGTCTGGCAGAGATGGGATAGTTAGTGATAAAGAGTTGCTAACCCAAAGGCACACAGAATGAATCCATCAGCTCTTCCATGAGAGAAAGATGGTCAGTGTATTCCTATGTGATTTATTACCACTAAAAGCAAAGAGTACCAGAGGACTTTCTATCTGTGTTTCATTGACTATGCAAAGGCATTTGACTGTGTGGATCACAACAAACTGTGGCTGACTGTGAGAAGAACAGGAATCCCAGAACGCTTGACTGTGCTTATGCAAAACCTATACTTGGAGCAGGATGCAGTTGTCAGAACAGAGCAAGGAAACACTACATGGCTCACAAATCAGGAAGACTGTATACCAGGGATGTGTCCTATTTCCATACCTTTTCAATCTATATGCAGAACAGATCATTCAGGAGGCTGGGCTTTATGGGGAGGAATGTGACATTAAGATTGGAGGAAGACTCATTAAAGATCTGAATCATGCAGATGACACAATGCTTCTTGCTGAAACTGAGGCAGACCTGAAGCTCTTGCTGCAGAAGATCAAGGAGTACAGTCTTCAATATGGATTGAAGCTCAACATCAAGAAGATAAAGAGTCTTACCACTGGGCCAGTTGGCAACACCATGATAAATGGAGAAAGAATGAGGCTGTAAACAATTACAGCTTGCTCAGGCTCCACAATCAATAGTCTTGGCACCAGAAATAAAAAAGATGAATTGCAATGGGAAAATATGCTGTGAGCAACCTCTTCAGAGTAATGAAGGACAACAATGTCATTCTAGAGACTAAGGTGCACCTGATCCAGGCCAACATCTTTGTAATTACTAGCTTTGCATCAAAGAGCTGGACATTGATTAAGGATGATAGAAGAATAATCAATGCCTTCAAATTGTGGTGCTGGAGAAGAGTCTTCAACATACAGAGGACTGCCAAGTAAACAAGTCTGTGTTGGAGAATGTGAAACCAAGTTTCTCCTTGGAGGCTAGGATTTTGAAACTCTGTCTCACATATTTTGGGCATGTGGCCAGGAGGGACCAGTCTTTGGAGAAGGGCATCATGCTCAGAAGGGTGGAGAAAGATCACAGGCGAGGAAGTCCCTGAATGATCTAGATGGATTGATACAGTAACTGGGGCAATGCGGGTAAAGTGTGTCAGCATCAGTGAGACTGGCACAGGACAAGGCAGGCTCCAGAGCTGCTGTACACAGAATTGTTACTTGACAGTACAAAACAGTAACAACTTCCATGGTTTTTGACTGCAGATCTACATAAAATGTTGGCTCTGAAATGAAGCCAAATTTTTGATTACTTTTGTTTAGCTGATCTATTCCATTTTTCATCTGAAATCAATATTCAACACCAGAAAGTTATAAGCTATTCTCATTAAATGTTTTCTTTGGATTCATCAATGTCTCTGTTTACTAAAAATTAACAGTTTTGTAATAGTAAGGATAATCTATATTCAGTATAGAGAATGTGGCAAATATAGAAACAATTGAGTAAAAACAAAAAGTACTTAAATTCTTTTCTCTAAAATAAGATCAGAATTAATATTCTTTATATTTCCTTCCAGATTTTCTTCTGCTTTTCTTTGATTTTTTGTATAAAAATACAAGTATCTACTTACATATATATTTCAAAACGAATATATTTCTATGAATCCTATGGATATAAAATTTTGTGGTTCCTCCCAATTATGTTATACAATGAGCATTCCTTAAGGTTATTAAGTAGTATTGGAAATACATATACTTAATGTTTTCCAATGTTTGACTATGATAAGAATTTCATAGTAGTTAAGTCTTTAACATTCATATACTTTGCTACCACTAGATGACAGCAAAACAATAAAGTTTATATTCACATTCTACAGAAATTTCTTCTTTAACTGGGTTTCTGAATTTGAAATTTAAGCAGGTGGAGACTGCCCATTCTCGTCCTCTCTGAGCTGTTGGTGAGTTTGAACCCCTGGAGATGTGCATCCTTTGGGTTAACAGTACAACTCACTGTGGACTGTGCTATCAGATAGCCCCTTTCTTGCACTTACTCATTTGCTGATTGTTTTGGAATAAAAACAACTCATAGCTGGCCCTCCACAGGATTCCCAAGGCTGTCAATCACAGAGGGAGATATCCATCTTTTCCCCTGGGATCCCCTTGTGGAATCAAGCTCCCAGAAAGGAGTATATTTGTATTAGCAGTACAACACTTATGGACTGTGGCATCAGGACCTCTTTTTTTTTAAAAATTATAATTATATTTTATTA
>NW_006400049.1:2555995-2560485 GCF_000299155.1 Elephantulus edwardii | reverse complement strand
GATAGAGCAGGGTTTAGGGCTGTTGTGCATAGGGTCGCTGTGAGTCGGAAATGACTCGATGGCACATAACAACTACAACAACACATATTATTCCATTGTGTGAATATACTACAGCTTCTCTATTCATTTGTTTGTTGATGAACACTTGGGGTGTTTCCATCTCTGCTATTGTGAACAACACAGCAGTAAACATGGGTGTGCTTATATCTGCTTGGGTAGCAGTTCTGGTTTCTTTAGGGTATATTCCCAGGAGTGGAATTACTGGGGCAAATGGTATTTCTATTTCCAACTTTTTGAGGAAGCTCCATACTGCCTTCCATAGTGTTTGCACCATTTTACACTCCCTACCAACAGTGAATAAGGATTCCAGTTTCTCTACAACCCGGCCAACTTTTGTTGTTTGCTGCTTTGTTGAATTTTGCTATTCTTACTGGGGTGAGGTGATATTTAATAGTTGTTTTATATTTTACTCACTCTTAATAAGTCAAATTCTTTCCTTTTGAATTTAGTCAGTGTCAGTTTGGGAATGGAATAAGGGACAGAATGCATTTTCTATTTTTCTTCAGACTAATGTCTTTCCTTTCTTTGAAAATTTATGGGTTTCTGTTAGAGTAAGGCCCCTCTATGTCTTAGGGGTCATTTAAACATCCATGTTGTATTTTGCACATCGAATATCAACTTTGCACAGTGCGAATATAATGTGGCATATGCCACTACAAAAGAAGTTTAACTACACATTATATCTGGCTAAAGAGAGTTTCTGAATCCTGGGAATTTAAAAGAGAGTGCTACAAACAAAAGAATTTGAAAGAAACAGCCCTTCTGGTGGGAGAAGGGGCACAATGAAAACAACAACAACAAAAACCAATTTGAGATTAGATGCACGTTGACTCAACCAGCTTATATGTATGCTTTCAAATTATGTTATCCTTGTTATGTGCCATTGACTTGCTTGTGACTCATAGCAACCCTGTGTACAGGAATTTTGGACTCTGCCGTATCCTGACTCAATTTAATCATCTTTGACATAACCAAACCCACCTCTCGAGTCACTGAGTCAGTTCATCTTATCATTGGTCTTCCTCTCCTGTGCTGTCCCTCCACTAGTCCAAGCATGAAGTTCTCCTAGGACTTGTCCCTCCTGGTCACATGCCCAAAGTACGTGTGATGGAGCTTCAAAATCCTTGCCTCCAGGAAGTAGTTTGTTTCACCCTCTGCAGAACTGACCTGTTTGTTCTTCTGGCATTCCACAGTATGCTCAACACTCTACTCCAGCATCATAACTCAAAGGCATCAATTCTTCTTCCATCATCCTTAGTCACTGTCCAGCTCTCTGATGCATAACAAGTAACTGATGTAATTTATCTGGATCAGGAAAACCTTAGTCTCCAGACTGACATCGTTGCTCTTCAGTACTCTCGAAAAGTTTCTGACAGTAGATTTTCCCAATTCAATTCCTCTTTTGACTTCCTGACTGCTGGTGCCAAGTGTGATAATTGTAGAATGGATACTTCAGGAAATTTATTTGCTTTTCTGCTTGGTTGTATGACATTATGGTGGTTAAAAGATTCATTTCTGGATTTAAATGTATCCAGGATTAAAACCATTATTTTAGAGTTGGCTCCCCTTGTTTTCAACGTTAGATTGTGTTATTTTCTCGCTTAATCTGTTATCTGGAAGTTCCCTTAAAACTTGTTCAGCATCTTAGTAATGTGCCAGCTTTCACTAACTACAGATGGTGTCTGTCCTTTAGGTGTGATGGCTGCACTTGAGGTATACTGACTGCATGTGAGGGTCATTGAGCTGCAGTACTCAGAAATCAAATCCTACTCTGCCACAGAGAAAGTGAGAATCCTATCACTGAGCCATCAAAACAAAAATCTGTTGCTTTTGAGCCAATTTCAGTTTATAGTAACCCTATAGTGTGGGGAAGAATTGTTCTATCGAGTTTCCAGAACTCCAAATATTTATGGTACCAGACTGCTGCATCTTTTTTCCCCCATGAAACAACTGCTGAGTTTGAATAACAGACATTTTGCTCTTGTAGACAATTGTCTGTCAGAAACTTTGATCACAGCTCTGAACTCTGCTCTGTCCTACTGCCCCTTATTTGCGTGTTGATGTTGTTCT
This sequence comes from Elephantulus edwardii, assembly GCF_000299155.1. Classification (NCBI taxonomy): domain Eukaryota; kingdom Metazoa; phylum Chordata; class Mammalia; order Macroscelidea; family Macroscelididae; genus Elephantulus; species Elephantulus edwardii. The sequence goes on along the minus strand of NW_006400049.1, from coordinate 2,558,355 downwards.
TATGCGCCCAAGTGCTGTTGAATTGGAACCAATTCTTATCTGACCCTCCAGCGGATTTTCAAAGGCTTTAAATCTCACAGGAAGAGATCTTTTTCCTTTTGAGAAGCTGGTGGATTAGAACCTTGTGCCTTTGAGTTGGCAGCAAAACTCTTTACCACTGACATAGAAATACCACTATATGTTATATTCAAATAAGCGGGACTTCCTCACTGCCACCTCTAAATTCTTAATAGATAAGATGTAAGATGAGCAGAATCTATCAGAAGGCTGCTGTCAGTCAGAATCCTTTGGGAAAGCAGTAGAGAAAAGAAAATGAGAAGTGTGTTTATCAGTTTAGACTTATAACCCTGAGTGTCATTGATTTTTGATATCCTGCTCTAACACAACCACTCATAAAAGGGGCTGGTTAACATTTCTCAGGGACTTAATCTTTGACTACACATACTCAACCGCATAATGCATTGACCTTATGAAAGGATATCTGCACATTATGATTACACTTGCCTCATGAGCGACCCTTCTTCTTCTTTCCCCTCCATTGCGTTGTAGGGAGCTAGCATTAAATTGCTCTGCACATCAGATAGTGAATGCAAATGTCCTGACTTAGGCTAAGTGCTGCTAGCATAAAATTTTTGCCAAATTTGAGATGACAAGATTTCAGAAGATTAGTAATTGAAAGCATGGGGGAAAGATATTTAAATGGGCATTAAGAAAGAACTTTTGGTCTCTGAGCTGCAATTTTTATTGAATGTATTAACTGTATATTAACCATTTCCAAAATTTTATGCAGCTTTTGAGCTTACATGTACTGGGTAAGGCAGAGAACTTTTACCTGATAGGATTAGTTCTTTAATCTCATTCTGTGGAAACAACACATTTTTAAAAATTAAAGTTATTTAATGTATATAGAGTGTTGTTATGCTGACCATTACATTTGAGAATTCAAATCCACCATCTGCTCTGAGGGAGGTAAATAGTCTGTCCCTTCTATTAAACAGAAGATAGAAATCCCATATTATTTTACTACATCTCAGTTAGTCTACGGCTAGGAATACACCTTGGGGAAAATGGAATTGAGACACAAATGGAGATTTGTTCACCTACATTCATAACAGCTTTATTCACAATAGCAAGAAAACATAAACAGCCCAAATGTTCATCAACAAACAAATTGATTAAGAAATTATAGTATATTCACGGGCAGCGCTCAGGAGCAAAAATGTCACAAAATACTTTGTAACATGGAAGAGGCTGGAGAGAACTAACTCAGTCTCCTAAGGACAAATACTGCATAAGACCATTATTGTGAAAACAGAAGGAAAACTAGTAAGTTGTGTGTAAATGTCCAATAGGAGAAGAGGTAGGGATAGGATGGCTGAGATCAAGGAAGGGAGGAAAATATCGTGGTGGCAGAGTTTGGTGGGCATAAAGAAGGAATAAAGGAATTAAGAAAGATCTAATGAGGATTTGAAGAGATAGGGTACTGGTGAGCATAGATTAAAAATAGTTAATTATAACAAACACGGTATTAAGACTGATCATATCAAATGCAATGTGGATGAAGGAATGGGTTAAACACTAAGTCTATGAATTAAACACAGTGTATATGAATTTTGCATGCAAACAAATATAATAAAGTGAAAAAATATTTAAGTCTCACATTAAGCTTTAGAAACTTGGTGGAGGGTAACTGTGAGTAGAAATTCACTCCATGACAGTGTATATAGTTGCTTTTGTTTTTTCCTACCATTGAACAGATTTGCTTATGGTGGCTACCTGTGTGATGAGTGTCCGAGAAGAACTCCTCTCCATATGCAAAATATTAATGACAAATTTTTCAAAGACTCAAATCTCCAACCCTTCAGTTTTTACCCAAGTGGGTTATTCGTTTGCACCACTCAGTAACTTCCAATTTGGTAACCTGTGCTTAAAGAATGTGAGTTAGTGCTTATTTTCCTATATTTATAACATTTTGCTTCTTTCCCTTTTACAGAACTTGGAATCAATTTTGATCACATTTGGCAAAAAACTTTGACAGTGTTAAACCCACTGAAGCCAGCAGATGGCAGCATAATGAATGAAACGGATCTCACTGGACCTATCCTCTTTTGCCTTGCCTTGGGAGCCACCCTGCTTATGGTAATGAACTCTGACCAACACCAGATTTTAATGATTGTCTTTTCCTAGCTCAGTGTTGAGATCTTTACAAACACCAAAGAAAGTAGATTACATATCGTGAAAAGTGCTCAAGAATTCATATTTAATAAGAGAAACATTTAGTTGAACTGCAGTGACAAATAGAAACTGCCATACTGAGTTACAAAAGGTGAAATATTTACATTCAAATATATATTTATTTA
>NW_006400049.1:2555242-2555895 GCF_000299155.1 Elephantulus edwardii | reverse complement strand
TGTAATGCTAAAATTAATAAATATTTATTACTTGCCTATGATGAAGTGAAGCCAAATATTATGGAAATGTGATGTTGTTAGGTTCCTTTCAGTCTACTAAGATTCATTGCAGCCATACAGACAACTGATCAATAGTTTATCCTATCTAGCACCATCCTCCCAATCTGCCAATTATTGTAGTCTCTGTGTTAATCTATCTAGTTGAGGATCTTCCTGCATTTTGCTGATTCTCTATTTTTCCAAACATGACATCTTTCCCCAGAAAAATACATGTGTTGTTCATTTTTTTTTTCTCTCATAAAAATACTTAGGTAATATAGGTCATGTTGGTGGCTGTAATCCCTACTAGGCTGTGGTAACCCACTATAAATTATTTAGCAAACCTTGTATTTATTTGAATGAAATCTAGTAACACAGTTGTTAAAACATCTGGCTGTTAACCAATAGGACAGTTGTTGGATCTTATTAGCTATGCTACAGGAGAAAAGTGCAGTTTCTTTCTGTAAAGATTTACAGCATTGGAAACCTGCAGACAGGTTTTGTAAAACTTGTAAAACTCCATTTTACAGAGTTCTTGTTGTTATTGTTATGTGCCGTCGAGTTGCTTACGACTCATACGGCCCTATGTACAACAGCCATAAGCGCTGTTCTGT
>NW_006400049.1:2534789-2555142 GCF_000299155.1 Elephantulus edwardii | reverse complement strand
ATCTATCTATCTATCTATATCTATGAAGTTGTTGTGTGCCATCGAGTTGGAACCAACCCATAGTTGACCATCCAGCGAGTTTTCAGAGGCAATTATCACACCAGAGATAGCCCATCCTTCTCCCGCAGAGCAGTTAGAGGCCTTGGGGATTGCAGCACAGCTTCTTTCCACTAGGCCACGTTGAGTCAGAACCAACCCATAGCTGACGATCTGGTGGGTTTTCAGAGGCAGTAATCACACCAGTGGAGATTGCCCACCCTTTCCCCATACTGTTGTTGTTAGGTGCAGTTGAGTCAAGTACAACTCATAGGTACCCTATGAACAAAAGATCTGAACCCTGCTCTATCCTGCACCATCATTACATTTCCTGATGTACAAGAGACCATTGCAGCAGTCACTGTGTCAATCCACTTGATCGAGGATCTTCCTCTCCTTCACTGACCCTTCACCCTTCCCAGCATCATGACCTTCTCCAAGGAATAGCCCTTCCTAGCAACATGTCCAAAGTATGTGAGGCAAAGCGTTATCATTCTTGCCTTCAAAGAACTGTATGGCTGCACCTTCTCCAAGATGTATCTGTTAGTTCTCTTAGCTGTCTATAGTATGTACAGATCTCTTCTGCAACACCACAGCTCAAAGGTGTCAATTCTTCTGTCATCCTTATTCAGTCTAGCTCTCTGATGCATAGCATGGTCTAGATAAGATGCACCTTAGTCCTCAAACTGATATCATTACTCCTTAATAATTTGGAGAGATCCCTAAATGCAGATTTTCCCAGGGCAATGTGTCCCCTTATTTCTTGACTGCTGGTACTAAACATGTTGATTGTGGATCCTGGCAAGATCAAGTTGTTGACCGTTTCAGTCTCTTCTCCATACATCATGATATGCTTATTAGTCCAGTGGTGAAAATCTTTGTTTTCTTGACAATGAGATGCAATCCATATTGAAGGCTGAATTCCTCGATCTTCCGCAACAATTGCTGCAAGTCCTCCTCATTTTCAGCAAGCAAGGCTGCGTCTTCTGCATAAGGCAGTTTATTCATGAGTCTCCCTCCAGTCTTGACACTCCTCTTCATAGAGTCCAGCTTCTCCAATAATTTGCTCAGCATACAGATTATATAGGTGTGGAGAGAGAGAACACAACACTGACACACTGCTTTCTTAATTTTAAACGATGCAGCTTTCTCTGCTCTCTTTGCGCAATAGTTTCCTGGTCAAGGTATAGGTTTATAGGTTTTACATGAGCACAATTAAGTGGTCTAGACTCCTTCTCATTGTCAGCCCAAACTCATTATGATTCACATAGTCAAATGAAATGTGTGTGTATGTGTTTGTGTATTCAGATGACACAACATTGCTTGCTGAAACTGAAGAAGACTTGAAGCACTTGCTGTCAAAGGTCAAAGACTGTACAGATTGAAGGCAACATCAAGAAGACAAAGATTCTTACCACTGGGCCAATTGGCAGCATTATGATGGATGGAGAAGGGACTGAGGCTGTTAATAATTACAGCTTGCTTGGCTCCACAATCCACTCTCTTAACACCAGCAGTCAGGAAATAGCAGTCAGGAAATAAAACGACAAATTGTATTGGGAAAATCTGCTGTTAGGGACCTCTTCAGAGTGTTGAAAAGCAACGATGTCAGTCTAGAGACTAAGATGTGCCTAATCCAGGCCAGCGTCTTCACAATTACTTGTTATGCTTCAGAAAGCTGGAAAATGACTAAGGATGACAGAAGAATTGATGCCTTTGATTTGTAGTGCTGGAGAAGTCTTAAACGTACTATAGACTGCAAAGAAAACAAATAGATCTGTCTTTCAAAGGGTGAAACCAAGTTTCTCCTTGGAAGTGAGGATTTTGAAGCTCTGTGTTACATACTTGGGGAATGTGGCCAGGAGAGACTGGTCCTTGGAGAAGAACAGCAAGCTTGGAAAGGTGGAGGGACAGCACAGGAGACCCCAGATAAAATGGATTTATACAGTTACTGGTGCAATGAGGGTTGATGTGTTGGAGTGTTGGAACTAGTGAGACTGGGACAGGACAGGACAGAGTTCAGAGCTGCTATACATTGGGTCATTATGGGTCACTGGTGACTAGATGGCACATAACAACAACAACAGCAATATATATAGAATAAAAAAGCAAAAAAGGAAACTATCCAGTCAAGTTTTTCAGGAGATGATTATTTATCAGCAGGGGATGATTTATCTATTACATTTTATTTTGCTACTTATTCTTCATTTTGTTATTAAGAAAAGGTTATCAATGTGGAAAATTTGTAAGGCTTGGACTGTATGAAGGTTTTTGCTCTTTCATTACTCTTTCTTTACAGTGAGATTTCTACTGTGACACTGGATACTTTGTGTCACTGTGTACCATTTTCTGGACTTTGCTCTTCATTTTATTTGTTTCATTTTTTTTTTCCTGGAAGGTATGTATCTTGAGTATATCTGACATTCTGTAAGATTTGGGGTGGATCTCCTTGTTGTTCCTCAGTTTCCTGTGAATCAATTTTCTTGAAATGCTAACACGCTATATTTATTTAGCATAACATATTTCTTCTGTTGTTTTTGTTTTCTGCCTCATGCAAACAATGCTTCTTAATTTTTCTGCTTTTGAGTATAGACTGCTTTCCTTCTTTATATTTAGCAATAATAATACTGAGAATAAACAACAGCAATAACAACAGGTAACCTGAGAAACTGGACTCTCTGTAAAATTAAACCAAAAAGAAAATCACTGTACATTAAAACCAGAATGAGAAACGTACTTGAAGCAAGTCTAAAAAGAATAGGCATGTTGTTGTTGTTATGTGCTGTCGAGTCGTCTGTGACTTATAGTGACCCTATGTATAACAGCCCTAAACCCTGCTCTAATCTGTGCAAACATTATTGTCTCTGACTCCTCTACCCCATGACCCTAGTCACTGAATTATTAAGGCACACACACAAAAAATAAACTTGGTAAGAGATTGAAAATTCTAGGAAAAAAACATTAAAATAATTATTTCATCTTTTTAAAAAAATTTTGCTATTGTCTGCTTGTCTTCAAATGAAAAGAATTCTTTTTCTATGTGCTTACTAGTTTGAATATGAACCACAAAATTTATTTGTAGCTAAATTTAATTTTTAGGCACTATTGATTATACAATACTAATCAAAATACAGATAACAATTGAATGTCTTATGGTAATGTAACCAATAATCACATTACATTTATTCAATATGAAAGTAACTAGTGATATTATTTTATTTTTTCAGGTGTGCTACAATAAATGCAAATTCTCTGTAATTCAAACAGTATATCAAATAGAGTTTTAATTTAGTCTCTAACCTTCCTTCTTCTGTCTTTGTCACAGTAATTTGATAATCTTAGATTAAGCTGCTAAGTCAGGCCATGTCAATTAATCAAGTAGTCAGAAGCAATCAATTTAATATATTAACTCATCTTTCTTTTTGAAGTCATTTGTTATATAACAGCTGTTGGGTTTTCTGTGGAGAATATTGCTGTTAGCATTCCGTAAAGGAAACCATTGTTGTGTTAGTTGCAGGCTAGTAGATTCTGACCCCATGTATACAGAATAGATAGACAACGTTTTAAAGGTTGGAATATTTTGGGAGCAGACTACCAGGACTCTCTCTCAGAGCACATTTGAGTGGGCTTGAACTACCAGCCTTTTGACAAGTAGCCGAAAGTTTACCTGTTTGCCGTATATTGTCATTGAATGAATCTGTAAATGACTCTTGAGCAGGTTTTCAGAGGCAGTAACGTTGATAGAGAGTAAATTGCCTATTCTTCTCCTGCAGACAGGTAGTAGATTCAAACCATGTGCCTCAGAGATTGCTGCAGGGGCTACCCGAGTTTCCTGTGTTTGTATCACATAGAGGCTCTTAAATGAAAGTGCTAATACTATTAAAATAATGAAATTATTCCTTGGATGTTATAATTGTCAGTCAAGGTACTTACCCAGTCTCTTTTATTTTAAAACCAAAGGTAGTAGGTCGTAAAGGCAAAGAACTACTTATGATTACAATAAAAGGAGATCTACTCTAACTTTTGGTACCACTTGTGTTGATTGTGGATCCAAGAAAGACGGTAAACATCAATACAGTTGGTACTAGCAGCCAGGACATCAGGAGATGTATGCACTGGGAAATCTGCAGTCAGGGACTTCTCCGAATTATTGGGGAGTAATGATGTCAATTTGAAGACTAAGGTCTACCTGATTCAAGCCATGGTCTTTTCAATCACTTGCTGTATATCTGAGAGCTAGACAAAAAGAATAAGGATGCTAGAAGAAGAATTGATGCCTTTGAACTATGGAGTTGGAAAAGAGTGCTGAATAGCCCATGTTCTGCCAAAAGAAACAGACAGAAATGTCTTGGAGAAAGTACAGCTGGAGTGCTACTTGGAGGCAAAGATAGTAAAGCTTCATCTCACATACTTTGGGGATATTGCTAGGAGAAGCTATTCCTTGGAGAAGGACATAATGTTTGCAAAGCAAAAGAGAGGAAAGGCCTTCAATCAGGTGGAATGACAGTGACTGCAGCAATGGACTCAAGTGTGTCTGAGATTGTGAAAATGGCACAAGATAGGACAGGATTCAGATATATTGTTCATAGGATTGACTTGACTCAATGACAACTAACAATAACAACCACCCTCACTTTAGAGAAAGCTAGCTTAGATCTATTGTTGCTATGACTCATACTCAATGACACTTAACAAGTTGGTTAGTGGCAGGTAGTTGCACTGCATGTGGTTTGAAAATACCAGCTGCACTGCAGAAGAAAAGATGGACAATCTTCTCTGTGTGATTTACTGCCCCTGAAAACCTTCTGGGTCAGCTAGGGGTTAGTTCTGATTCTATAATTCTTTGGTAAACAACTACCACCACTTTTACTTTTAAAACAAAATAGAATTTTGAACTTGATAAGTCTTATTTCTGGGTCTTATTTCTTTAAGAGCAAAGGGAAGTTAAGTGATTATAAATTATCCCAGAATCATTTTATATATAATCACTTGGGCATTTATCATCTATACATTATCATTTGTGTTTACCATTAGATGTAGTAACTTTAGAATTGATCTTTAAAAATGTAGAGCCACAAGGACAACAAAACAAAATAAACTAAAAAAAAAATCTGCATTTTACCTTAAGTAGGATTTCAGAATCTATTTGAATCTAGGTTAGTTCTGCCCCAGATATCTAACATTGTAGTTTAAAACTTCATTTTATGAAACGATGTGAATGTTGTCCAAGAGAAAGCATAACTAAATCCAGAAGCAATTCCTCCTGAGATATGAGGCTCATAGCCATACTCTCTCATCTTATTGATTTATACTGATACAGAGCATAATGCATTTTAGAAGCTTCCATAAGGTTGGAGGAGGTAAACCACTGATTTGGTTTTGCCAATTCTTACCTCCTCCTCAAGCATCCAATTCTTTTCAGTCAACACCGGGAAAACAAGTCATCAACAAGTTTGTTTCCTAGTGGCAAGAAACTGCACAGCACTACTGAAAACATGTGGTTCGAGGCAACCAGCTGCTTCATGAGAGAAAGATGCGCAATCTCCTCCCTTGCGATCAACTGCCTCTGAAAATCTGACTGTGGGTTCAGACTCTACGGTACACAACAACAATCAACAGCGTTAAAAGTTTGTTGTTGTTGTTAAAAGAAGAAAGAAAAATTAATGGCCAATTTAAAAACACAATTAGAAGACAAGTTATTAAGTATTTTTTTTAATTTTCAACTTGCGGTTCTAAGGGTAGTAGGTAAAGATTCTTAGGTTACAAAAAATGCATTTTTTGGGGGTAAAAGTTCTTCCTAGAAGTTTGAACCAATTTAAAAATGATCGTGTCCCTGCAAAATGAAATTACAGCTTGAATAACTTAAGAAGAGAAAGAGATGAAGAGATACGTCATGTGTCAGCATGGAAAGCCACCATTTTACTACCAAATTACCTTTATCACTCTGCTATTTGCCCAACCTATTCACAAAACTGTCTTTTGCGATTAGGAAATTCCAATTATGTGTCCTTTGGGTGTGAGCACAAGTTACCTTTTACCATTACCACAGCACTACATCAGAATATTTTCATCTAATTAAAATATTAAGTTGAATGTTACTTTTAGTACATGAAAGTGACTTGAAATTGTCATTGTTTTCTAACAGGGAACAAATTCGCCCAACAGAGCAATGCATTACTAATTCCACCCTCCCCCCCCCTTCACCCCCAAGTGAGCTCATGATTAATGAGGAAATTCTTTTGGCTAAGTGGATAAGAGTTGCATTTCCACTCTAAAGGCATGTGGTTCAAATCCACCAGCTGCTGCAGAGGAGAAAGATGGACAGACATCTCCTGTGTAATTTTCAGCCTCAGAAATGTGGTAGAGGGTCAGGTAAGGGTCTATTATGACTTCATGATAAATAACACTACCATGAACATGATTAACTTCATTTTATTGAATAGTCAGAGAATGTAAAAAACACTCAGTGGCACTTAGACATAGCTAATTCATAGCCCAGAAGCATTTTGTAAAAAGGCTAGTAGTTGCCAATCTCTCTAACTATGGAGAAAGAAATGCTTGAAGTAGTTGGAAAATTGTGAATATAGAAATCATTATAACATTCTCTATTACCAAATAGAGTAAACCCAGTTTGGTTCCATTGATAGCAAACTTCCTTTAGTTTTCTGAGGCCATAAATCTTTATAAGAGGAGACTTTCATATTTTTCCTGTGGAGCACATGATGGATTCAAATTTCCAGTGTTTTTCTTAGAAACATGACACGTTACACACTATAATGTGTAATGTTACCTGGGCTCCTCTAGTAACCTTAGTCTCTTTCAAAATAACTAATCAGTTTTGTGAGATATAAATACTTCATAACTCACAGTCATGGACAAGGAAATAGAATAGCTAAAAAGCAATCTTTGAACCAATTTACCAGATCCTTCACTGATCTATATAATCCTTATGAAAACTAAAGCCATCCTATTCAAGCTTTATCTGGAATTCCTAATAAGCTTAATGCAAATATGAGATATAAATGTAATTTTCCTGAAGTGTGCCAGACAAAAATGACAAACTTATTTGAGTTAAAGGAGCCTTAGTGGCATAGTACATTACATGTTGGGCTGCAAATGGAAAGGTTGTAAATTTGAAGGCATCAGGTGCTTCTTGTTGAGTACTTTTAAGTCATAAGTGACTCATAACTGACCACCAAGCACGTTTTCAGAGGCAGTAAATAGGATAGTGAATAAGGATCACAGAAGAAGAATTGATACCTTTGAACTGGTTTTGGAGAATAGTATGGAATATCCTGTGGACTGCCAAAAGAAGAGACATGTCTTGGAAAAGGTGAAGCCAAGATGCTCCTTGAAGGCAAAGATGATGACATTTCATTTCACATACTTTCGGCATGTTCCTAGGAGAGGCTGTTCATTGGAGAGAGACATCATGCTTGGGAAGGTGGAGGGACACACAGGAAAGGAAAAACAAAGAAAACCTTTTCAACAAGATGGACTGAAAGTGACTGTGGCAATGTGCTCAAGTGTGTCAAAGAATGGGAGGATGGCATGAGATAGGACAGGGTTCAGATCTGTTGTTTAAAGGGAAGCTATGAGTTGTACTAAATCCAATAGCACCTAACAACAACAAAAACAAATTGCACGGGAAGAGATTGCCTTTCTCCTGTGGAGCAGATGGTGGATCTGACCCATTTACTTTTGGGATGGCAGCACAACTTCTTACCACTTAGCAACCAGAGCAAGATTTATAGCCTTGAAAACCCTGCAAAGGGTGGCTGTGATACAGAAACCAAAAATGTGGCAGTGAGTTTTTTGTTTGGTTTTGTTACTAATGGGTTGTGACTGTCACTGAACAAATGAATAAAGCTTATTTTATATCTTCATCCCTAGTGTCCTGGTGATGGTTATTTGTGTGAGTCTCCCCTCAGATTAATGATGTACCCTGAAAACTACCAACTTCTCCTTTTAAGATTTGTTACCAAAGAGTTTACAAATGTATGCAATGAAACTGGTAATGGGAAATATGAAAAATTAAATCATTTTGCTGTCAAATAAATTTGGGATAGCTGAGTGAAATAACATCAAATTGCTTGTTATTTTAGGACTTCTGTGAATGTCTGTATCCTAAATTTAGCCAGACTGCCTGAGTTCAAATCTAGGCTTCATTAATTGTAATTATATTTATTATCTTGGGTAAATTATTCAACCTTTTTTCCCTTCAATTTCTTCAAGTATAAAATTGTTATTATAATGGTACTGGTTTCATAAATTGTGTCACTCACTGAAAGTGAGCAGGATACGAAAAGCTTGCTGTAGAAAATCAAGTACTATGGTCTTCAGTATGGATTATATCTCAACATCAAGAAAAGAAAAGTGTTCTCCACAGGACCAAAATTATTAGAAATGGTGAAACAATTGAAGCTATCAATGATTTAATCTTGCTTGGATCAACAATTAGCATGCTTGGTCCCAACAGGCAGTAAATCAGGAAATGTAGTGAATAGGACAAGAAAGCTGTCAGAGACCTCTCAAAAATGCTGAAGAGCAGTGACGTCAGTTTGAAGACTAAAGTGTGTCTGATTAAGACTGTGGCATTTGCATCATCTGCTATGCATCAGAGAGCTGGACAATGAATAAGGACAACAGAAGAGGGATTGATGCCTTTGATCTGTGATGCAGGAGGAAAGTAGTGAATATACCATGGATCAGCAAAAGAACAGAGATATATCTTGGAGAAGGTGAAGCCAGAGTTCTCCTTGGAGGCAAGGATGGTGAAGCTTCATGTCATATACTTTAGACAGGCTGCTAGGAAAGGCTATACCTTGTAAAGGGACATCATGATCGGAAAGATAGAGGTTAGCAAAGATTAGGAAAACCCTCAGCAAGGTGGATTGACATAGGGACTTCAGCAATGGGATCTGGTGTGTCAGAGGTGATGAGGATGACACAGTATAGGACAGGGTTCAGGCTGGTTATTCATCAGATCACTATGACTTGTATTCGACGATACCTAACAACAACAGCAAACAACTTCATAAACTTGTATAAATTGACTAAGAGAATATGCAGGAAACCTTTAGCATAGGTCTAAACTGTAGTATTATGAATATTTTGAGGACTAGATTGAATTTTTAAAAATTCATTTTTTCCATAATACCACAAATATTGGGAGAAAATACATTTTCATTAATGCCTTATGTTCCTTATAAACAATCTGTATAATGAATAGAAACCTAGTAGTAAAACTAACAACTTTTTTTCTACAGAATACTTTTTAAATTTTTTTATTATTAATTTTAATGAACACTTACAGAGACTTTGGATTTCCATTCATTCACTGTTGCACTTTTCTCCCTGCCCACCCCTTCTGCCCCAATTCGCTCTTCTCTTTGAAAAGTAAAAGAAAAATTCTTTCATTGTTATACAATCCCTCTCCCAAAGTTCACTCCACTATGCAGCCTTCGTTCTGGACTCCTGTCATGACAATAATACCTAATCATACAGCCCTTGTTTTAAGACCAAATTTATCGCATAACCAGTGTTTCTTCTCCACTCATCCCTCAAATGCCTGTCAGATGGTGGTATCAATAATAGGGAACATCACTATGCAGACTCTAAAATGTTCTTTCTACTTTCTTGACATACTCATATTCCCTTGATGTTTGTTGTATGACCAAATGGTTTTCTTCTCATTGTCTCAGGCAGGAAAAGTTCAGTTTGGCTATGTGTATGGCATGAGTGCCATTGGCTGCATTGGGATTCACGGCTTACTGAACTTGATGAGCTCTTCAGGGGTGTCCTACGGCTGTGTGGCAAGTGTGCTTGGTTACTGCCTGCTCCCCATGGTCATTCTGTCCAGCAGTGCCATCTTCTTCTCATTGCAGTAAGTGTCTCTGTGAACTAATTGACCCCCTATGCACAATTATCACTAAGGCTTGCCACATTGAGTAAAAGTTAACCTCTTTCTGATCAGCTGGGAATTTAGGAAAGTATGTCTACTAGAAGCTTCACACAGTTTTGGGAAACTAGGCCAGTTTTTTTTTCTCTCTAGTGCTGTTCCTCTTTCAATAATTAAAAAAAAGCCAAATTATGTCTAAAACTGACATTTATAAATTGTCACAGTCTTCATTATAAACTGTTTTGTGGGTAATGAATCTATGACACAAAATTCACTTGTTTGATTTTGGAAGAATGAGTATGTGGTGAACACTGACAAATTGTTTTATCTCCCAGGCATTCTGTCTTCTAGGCTAGAAGCAACTTTTCTTTCTCAGCTTGACTCCTTGCAGCCCCGAATTCTCAGGAACCCTGATGAGGATGTTAGTGCTTAAGAATGTCATAGCGTAGATGCTCAGTCATTTTTTTCTCCCCTTCCTTCACTTAGTTGGTACACGTAATAGGTATTATATGATCCCTTGGGTGGGAGATAGAAAGTTATCACACAGTCTTTTGTCACTTGCTCTGCCCTTAAACCACTTAGAAAGAAATATTTCCCATAAGTGCTTATTATAGCACATCCAAATGAAACACAGTTTGAGTTTGCTTTTAAGTTGATCCAAATCATAGCTTATTAACACTACATTACATAAGATATTACATAAAGCATTCACCAGAGCCACTAAAAAACATCTTGGAAAAATCCTTTAATATTTTGTTTTGATACAGTATCATATATTTAATTTTTTGTAACTTTCACAGATATGACCTATTTAGAGATGCCTTTAATTTTTGTTTGAATTTGATCTCAATTTTACCTTTTTATTTTACATTTTAACATTTCTGAGAATGACTTAGAGCAAATATTTATGCTACCAGCAATTATTCCACTTTTAAAAAAGAGACCATTGACAGAAAGCAAATACTCTGAATCCATAAAGATAGCATGAATTATAGGTCTATCTAATGAATATTATCTGTGGGAAAATTCCACATTTCTCCATGGAAAACTGTATATCCCAGGGAGGGGAAAATCAGGTTGTTACTTGGAGTCAAGAATTGTGAAACTCTGTCCAACATGCTTTGGACATATTACCAGAAGGGACTAGTCCATTCCTGGATGGGAGAAGGATCAGAATAGGAGAGGAAGATACTGGATGAGATGGATTGGCACAGTGACTGTGTCAGTGGGGAAAGAGGTGTCAGAGACAGTCAGATAGACTGATTCAAGATAGAGAGGGCCCTACTATTGTTCATAGGGTTGCTGTGAGTCATAGTAGGCTGAATAACACATGAAAACAACGACAAAAGGAATCTCTAAGAAAATCAAACTATAATTCCAATTTTGGTCTATTACTCTGTCATCCAAACTAATCATACATAATTTTATATTTACCAGAAAGATAGTTACTTGTGTTTTATTGTCTATGTAAAGACATTTGACTTAGTGGATCACAACAAATTGTGGATAACCTTGAGGGGAACGGGAATCCCAGAACATTTGATTGTGCTTATGTGAAACCTATAGTTTGATCAGGAAGCAGTCAGTCCTCAGAAGAGAGCAAGGAAATACGGCATAGTCCAAAATTGGGAAAGGAGTGCATCAAGGATGCTTCCTGTTTCTATACCTTTTCAACCTATATGCAGAACAGATCATTCAGGAGGCAGGGCTTTATGAGGAGGAATGTGACAACAGGATTGGAGGAAGACTCATAAACCACTTACATTATACAGATAACACAAACTTGCTTGCTGAAATTGAGGAGGACAGAAAGTGCTTGCTATAGAAGGTCAAGAACTGTAGTCTTCAATAAGGATCGAAGCTCAACATCAAGAAGACAAAGATTCTCACCAGTGGGCCAATTGGCAGCACCATGATAGACGGAGAGGAGATTGAGGTTGTTAACAACTACAGCTTGATGAGCTCCACAATCAACACTCTTGACACCAGCAGTCAGGAAATCAAAAGATGAATTGCATTGAGAAAATCTGCTGTCAGGGACCTCTCCAGAGTACTGAGAAGCAATGATGTCACTATAGAGACTATGGTGTGCCTGAAGTAGGCCATGGTCTTCATAATTATTTGTTATGCATCAGAGAGCTGGAATAATGATGACAGAACAATCGATGCCTTTGAATTATGGTGCTGGAGAAGCGTCTTGAGCATACCAGGGACTGCCAAGAAAATAAATAGGTCTGTCTTCGAGAGGATGAAACCAAGTTTCTCCTTGGAGCCTAGGATTTTGAAGCTACATATCACATACTTTGGGCATGTGTCCAGGAGGGACCAGTCCTTGGGTAAGGACATCAAGCTCAGAAGGGTGGAAGTACAGACCAGGAGAGGAAGACTGCAAATGAGATGGATTGATACAGTAACTGGAGCAATGGGGTAGGTATATCAGAGTAATTGAGTCAGGCTCAGGACAGGGCAGGCTTCAGAGATGTTTTACAAAGGGTGTATAACAACAAGAACAACATTTACTAATGGCATATAACAACAAGAACAACAACTACATTAAAATGGCTACTTCTGTCAGTCTTATATATGAATAGTAAATGTAATTCTCAACTTCAGGTTCAATACTGGATCAATTAAAGCATCATACCTGATTGTTGAAAGAGTAATGCCCTAGAAGATAAAAGCGCTTGACCTGATGACTGCTTTACTATGAAAATTTTCCCAGGTCATTTTATAGTTCTAAAAGTGAGGACTAGATGTTCTCCTGGAGCTTCTCCTGGCTCCTACATTTTTACGTTCCTAAATGATACATTCTGTTTGCACATGAGGAAGGAAATTCACTCTACCATGTTCTGCTCCCATTTTCCTCTTACGGTAGCTCATTTGTTCTTATGGAATGGATTGCTGCCACAGTTACTTTTTGCAGCTGTTGATTTAAAGATATTAATCTCAATATTCTGAAAGATACACACATGAAAAATGGGTTTTACAGATGAAGGTTGAGGTCACATACATATCTGAGCCACGTTGGCTTTATCATACATGAAAAAAACCACATAAAGTGGACCTAAGAATAATCATCTTACGAGACTACAACATGTTCATGGATATTTCTGTTCATCTTATGACTCAATTTCAGAAGAAAGTAGTAGTAAGTAAATATAAAGCTGTAAACAAGGCTCTAAATATAGTTTAAATCAGAAAATTTTAAGAGTTAGACATGACTGTTAATAGATGACAGAGGATACAAATGAATTTTCGTTTCTAAATGAGTTTTTCCTGATGTAGAAAATGTTTATATTGCTAGTCTTTGATAGCGAATTTGGCTTAAACTTTTCTAACAGATTCACCACCAATGACACTTTACAAATGGTCAGTGTTTTGCAAATATTTTACTGAAGACAATTCAGAGAACTCTGACTAAACTTCATTTTTGTCTTTGCAATAGGGGAACTGTGGGAACGGTGTCTGCACTGGTCATCATTGGCTGGTGTAGCCTTTCTGCTTCGAAAATCTTCACTTCAGCCTTAGCCATGGAAGGACAACAGCTTCTTATTGCCTACCCTTGTGCCTTACTTTATGGACTTTTTGCTCTCCTTACTATTTTCTGAAAGTGTTTTAAGTATCCTTAGGAGATTATCGTAGAAATGTATTCTCATTCAAATTCGATCATATGATTTCTATTTTATTGGCTTTGAGAGAACAAATAATCCTAGAGAAAAACAGCACTTAAGCCATCCCACAATTTGCTCTAACAGCCTGTTGGGTTTGAAAGTTGCTTTGCTTTTTGTAATCATGCATTAAACCGCTTTACTTCAAAATAAAATGCAATTAAAATGCTCTTTGTTCCCCATTAGTCTTAATGCAGGGACATGGTTGGTATACTAATGAATCTCATTGCTCTCAAAAGATATATTTCTGAGAAATTCTAAATAAATAAAAGCATGTGTTATTCAAAAGAAATCTACTGTGAGTCTTTGAGAAACCATCAGGAGAGCTCAGCTGTGTGCCATTGATAAAGTTTCACTGCCCAGAAGCTTTGGGAACTATCATGAATGGATTATGTAGAGGTTTTTGTTTTTATTTTTCGTTGGGACAAAAGACCTTGAATATTTAAGAACTTTTGCTCTTTCAATTTACTTTAACAAGTTTTCTTTGAACTGGCTAAGATAATTCATTGAATCAGACATTTCTCAAGTCCTCCTTTATCTTGCCAGCAGTTTGTATGCTCTGGTCTATCACTACAATTTCTTATATAATAAAGACTTTCTTTTTGTTTTTTCTAAGAATTTATACAGCAAAGTATACACTAATTCAACAATTTATATATGTACAATTCAATAAATCTGATTTAATTCTTTGAGTTGGGTAACTATTCACATCCTCCTTTTATCACTATTTCTTGTTTGTACATATATATTTTTTCAATATCTTTGCTAGTTACTTCCTACAGTAGCCTAGTATAAGTAGATAAAGTAATGCTTATTCCACAATAAATATTAACATATCTTACTTAAATGGCTTCTCAATCTTGTCCTTCACTGGTGCATTTGTTTTACACTTTCTGAGATGTCTATGTAAAAATACCATTTCTTCACTCATTAAGTTTTCAACATTCTGCTAATGATTTCTGACACAAAATACCTGGAGCTAGGCCAAATTTCACAAGTTAAAGGCACAGTTCTACTCAATACTATCCTCATTTTAGACATGAGTCACAAATTCAGGAAATATCAGGGCAATTCTTACTTCTTTCTAGCTGGCTAAAAATCCAGGGCCTTTCTACTCCTACCTCGTGTTTATTAATTTATTTGAATGACTCATATAATTCACTCAAAGTCCTTGCTCTTTTTGTTACTAGTTGCTATTGGGCCAACTCTGATTCATGTCTTATATACACTTTTATGTATTTACATGCAGTTTTGTTATAGCAAATGGATATAAACCAGGACAAGTCAGTGGGAAAGATACCTAAAGCAATATCTGAAAAGGCTCAGATTCGAAGCTTCTGTGTTACCAATAATTTGTAATTATCTGGGCACATTGACATATGTGGAATACTGCTTATCAAGGAAGCTTCAATATTTGGAATTCTTATTAGAATGACAATACAAAGACATGATTGGTTGATTTACTTTTCTCTTATAACTCTCTTCCATTTCTAAGCTTCCTCCTCTTGCTGTTGAAAATCATGCTTCATCTTATGCACCTCTTCATTTGTGTTATAATTTTAGTATTAAAGTTGTTTGTTACATTTATGATAACTATTTGAACATTGTGAGTTATTCCAGCAAAGGACTCAAAAGAACAGAGAGGGCTGACTCACTTGAAGTCAAGGTAGTCAGTCATGGACTTTGGGACATGCACTTGATGCATTAATGAAAAACAAAACAAAACAACACACCAAAACCCAACAATCTTTTGTTTAAGAACTACCTGGTCTGAAATGGAGATACTCAAGAGGGATTCCTAAGCATTCAGCTAGTACATATTGACCCAGCCTACCTGTGCTGGGGTTGAGAGAGGATAGGGATTCATGTGATATTGAATTCTGAACTGAGTTAGAAGGGAGGCTCAGACGTTCACAGCATGTAACTAGCATGTAATTATTCTGAGCTGCCATCAAATCAGCTATGACTCATAGCAACCCTGTGAACAATATTTGGAACCTTGCCCTAACATGTAGTATCCTCACAAAATGTGCCATGCTCAAGCTCATCTTTGAACAAATTGTATCAATCCTTTTAGTTGAGTGTCTTACACTCTTTCACTAGTCCTTTACCTTTTCTAGTATGATGCATTTTCTCAACGACTAACCTCATCTGACAACATGCCTAAAATGAAATGGTATTTGTTATCAGTCACATAATATGGTGTCAATGGTGGATGATCTTTGCATACTTGAATGGTTTTTGTAAGATTGACATAAAGAGAGGTAGGTAACTCTAGCAGTGCACTTTCTATGAAAGCAGTATTAGGAGCATTTGGGAATGTTTTTGAAATTCAGAATTTAGGCCCTACCTCAGATTTACTGAATCATGACATTTTAATAAAATCCCGATATGATACAGAGTTTGAAAAACAATAATGAAGAAGTGTGTATGTGTGACCTATATTTTACCTTCCTTACTTGATATCTTTCCACTATCTTTCTTGTTGATTGGTTTTCTTGCTGCTCCTTAAGCTGTCAATTTTATGTATGTCAGAATTTTTATACTTGACATTCAATCTATCTGTGACATTCATTATCAAAATTTTTCATAGTATTTGGGTCTCTGTTCAAATTCACCAACCTCAGAGAGAATTTCTTTCACTAGTTATACTTTCTGACCACAACCCCTCAGTCAGTGTGTTCTACTGTATGATTTTTTTTTGTTACAGTGATGTTGCAAGCAATGCCACTAGAATTTCAAGTACCAGGAGTATCACTCATGGTGGACAGCTTTCAGACTAAGACTAAAAAGTAGAACTGGCCATTCCGTTCCTAAATAATGATCTCAAACCCCTATAACTAGCAGTACAGAATTATCTGTTACAGTGCCAGAATATGAGGTCCACAGATTGTAAGCAGTCAAGATATGATTGGGGAAGAGCTACTTCCTCAAAGTAGAGTCCGTTTTAAAGATATGGATCAAGTAAAGCTTTCAGCCATTGGAAAAACCTTCATTTTCTTATGTGTGATAATGTAATTGTATCATCACAAGGAAAGGAAGTTTCTCTGGGGTGTGGTATATAAGACTAAAGTAGGAAAAGAGAGTTCAAATGAAGAGAACTCATTACCATCAAGAAAATATTGCCAGGGGTAGATCGTGGTCTTTATTCCAGAAATCTCCTTGATACTGTAAAAAGATGAAGACACATGGATAGTTTCAAGAAACATCAAGGGAAATAAGGGCTTTTTTCTAGAACCAACAGAGAGAGAACCTTCTCCTAGAAGAAGTATCCTACATGTAGATTTCTAACTTCATACTGTGTTATTGTTAGGTGCTGTAATTTGCAGAAACCCTATGAACAATAGATCTGAACTTTGGACTATCCTGTATCATCTTCACATTCTCTGTCATGCTCAAACCCATTGTGATAGTCTCTGTGTAGATTCAACTCTTGGAGAGTCTTCTTCTCTCTAGATGTCTAAGGTTTATCATTCAGAATTGTCTTTCCTATCCAAAACATTAAACGTCTGTTTTATGATGAAATAAGTATTGTATCAAAGAGACAGGATGTTATGTAGATAAGCAGAAATTTGTGAATGGCACATGTTAGCCAATCTACAAGAGGACTGGCCAGTCTCAACGTTCTGCAAGGGGAGTGGGCTAGTCTTGACACTAGATTGAACAAATCAAAGTTAAATATCTTCTAGTGCCTTTGAAGAGACAGAAAGAGATTGTAGAATGACCCTTTTGCTCCAGCTACACTTACAACAGCAAAACCTATGGTTGAAGTGAAGGTCTAAAGTGAGATGGGCCCATGACGGGGGAGAGCCAATATGGGCAGAACTGAGAACTTTGTTAGGCAATTGGAGGGGGTTGGGGAACCAGTATTGATAGGACTGAGGACTTGGAAATCACTGGCCTGAAAGCTTGAAGCTCGAGGCTGAAGTGCCTGTCTTGAATGTAATCTGGATTATAATCTTTAACTTCCCCAGTTGGTTCTGTGTGATCTGTGGGCTATTGCATCAGATTTTGAACCCAGGAAAGCAGTAAGATTGGTGTTGAAATGAGTAGAAAGAGGTATGGGAATGTGGGAGGCACGTATGACTTCATAGGAATTGGTTATTGATGTTGTTTATGGAAACAGCTCCCCTTTGTACAGTTGGTAAAAGTCAGATATGGTCTCTATGTGGGCCTTGCTCTTTTTATAGCTTCTTTTTAGAACTTCTAACTTTCACAGCATGATCTCTCTCTCCAAGTATTCCTGATAATATGCCTAAAGTAGGAGATAGGAAGTTTCATCATCCTTGCCTCTTAGGAATACTCTGATTGCCCTTCCTTCAAGAAAAATTTGTGTGTTCTTTTGGCAGTCTATGGTATAGTCAATAGTCTTCTCCAACATCACAACTCAAAGACACATGTTCTTCTTTGGCCTTTATTACTCAGTGTTCAACTTTTGGATGCATAATAAGTAATTGAAAATACCATTACTTATAGCAGGGACACCTTAATATTTAAATTAACATTTTAGGTCCTTAACACTAGGAGGGGTCTTTGACAGCAGAATTTGAGTGTGCTAGGTATTTTGATTCCTTGAAAGCTGCTACTGTGGGTGTTGATTGTAGATCCAAGCAAAGTCAAATCATCAGAAACTTCTTCTGCCACTATCCTCATCCTGGACGTGACATACAGCCCCAGAATGTCCATATCTTCCATCAAACAAGGTTAGTGTGCACCCCACCTATGTAGCATTAGATATAAGCCAACAATAACCATTCTACCCCAACCAACAGGAATGCATAGAAAACAAACGGAAAATTACACAGATACCAGACTGCATATCATACATATACCAGAAGAAAGCAGATTTAAAAAAAAAATCTATAATAAACTATAAAAAGAGCACGAGCCATGGGACAGCCATGTCTGATCTTCACTGATTTAACTGTCCTTGTCAACAGCATCAATAGCACAAAACAAACAAAAAAAAGCACAAAACCAATTCCCGTTAAGTCAGCCATGGCCCCACTCTCCCATACCTCTTTCTATTCATCTCAACAGCAATATTACTGCTTTACTAGGTTTACATCTGATGCAATAGCTCAAGATCACACAGAACTATATGGGTGAAATAAAAGGATTGTAAACCAAATTAATAACATAATACAGTCAACTCAACTCCTGAAATGTGCACACAGTCACCGTCTCAGACTTGAATTTCGTGTATTTTTGACCAGTGTTCCCAAGTTCTCAGTCCTGCAAATACTGGCTCTCCTCCTCCCCACCTCCCACCAAGTCTCATCTTACTTGAGGTCTCTAGTATGGTCATAGGTCTTTCTACCATTGGTATAGCTGGAGTAGGAGAGGTATCCTACATTGTCTTGCTTTCTCTTCAATGGTACTAGAAAAATCTGTCTCTCGCTCTGACTTGTTCAATTCAATGGTGAGATGAGCCAATTTCCTTGTAAAATGTTGAGAAAGGCCAATCCCCTTGTGGAATAATAGATAGCCATCGCTTTGTGAATAGGCTAACATGTCTCACTTGCATATTCTCACCCATCTACATAGCATTCTCTATTCTTAATACTATAATTCATTGTTGTTGTTGTTGTTGTTGTTTTGTAGCATCAGTTACCTGGAATTTATAGTGATCCTATGTATAATAGTTCTGAACCATGCCTTATCCTGAGCCAGCCTAACTTTGATATGCCTACCCCCATTATCTCAATTATTGTATCAATCCATCTTATCCAGAATCTTTCTCTCCTGTGCTGTCCCTCAACCCTTCCGAGAATGATGTCCCTTTCCAAGGACTTAGCCATACTGGCCATGTGCCCATAATATCTGAGACATAGCTTCAGAATCCTTGCCTCTATGAAAAAAGTGGGCTTCACCCTATTCATGTGAGACGTGTTTATTTTCTTGCTGGTTCACAGTATATTAAATACCCTTCTTCAGCACCACAACTCAAGCACACTAACTTTTCTTCTGCCATTCTTAGTCATTGCCCAGATTTCTGAAGCAGTTATTTAGGAAGTGGACACCAACTTGCAGTATTAGTTTCTGATAAAATAAACTTCAGGGTAAACATCACTAAAAGTGACAAGGAAGTACACTATATAATGCTTAAAGGGAAAACAGAAAAAGAGGATTTAAACTTAGATGTATGCATCAAATTATAGAGCTGTAAAATACTCAAGTGTTAATGGACTTGAAGAAAGACATAGACAAGAGCATAACAGTAGTAGGAGACTTCAACACCTCTCTTTCAATGAAAAATAGGATGACTAGAAAGAAACTCAACAAAGATGCAGAAAAACTATACAATTATTGAACTTGACCTCATCTACATATATGGGGTAAAGCATCCAACAAAAATTCAATATATATTTTTCTTCAACATGCATGGTCATTCTCCAGAATAGACATAGGTTAAGTCACAAAAAAGTATTAATACATTTTATAAACAATTGAAATATTACAAAGGATTTTCTCAGACAAATGCTACAAAATTAGAAATCAACAACAGGCTAAAGGGTGTGTGTGTGGGGGGGACCAAGGCACTTGGAAGTGAAATAATAATCTACTTGATAACTATTGTGGTATGTTGTTGTTGTTGCTGTTATGTGCCCTAGAGTCGTTTCCGACTCATAGCGACCCTATGCACAACAGCCCTATAACCTGCTCTATCCTGCGCCAACCGCACCGCCTCTGACACACCCATCCCGATTACCCCAGTCACCGAATCAATCCATCTCATAGAGGGTCT
>NW_006400049.1:2499256-2532974 GCF_000299155.1 Elephantulus edwardii | reverse complement strand
ATGATTCTGAAATTCAGGTGGTATGAAATCAAAGTCATGTTTTGGCTCCTGTGGATTTGGTTTAATTTTCCTCAGCTTCAGCTTGAACTTGCATATGAGTTCATTTTGCATCTGCATCTATAAGCAAAATCCAATCTAGAATACACTATCAGGTTTCAACAATCAACACCAGCTCATAGCATGGAACATCTTTATCTGCTTGGGTTGTGGTCAACTCTACTCCAATCATAAGTCGCCAGCTGCAAACTCATGAGTCCATATTGCTTCCTGTGGTTCAGACTAACTGGTCTCTTCACTCAGTCTTAGCCTCAACATGGAGCCAAGTTAACAAGATGAGGGTTCTCTTGACTCCCTACTCTTCAAATCAGCAACATTTTTGTGCTTATCCAAACATTTGTACATGTTAGGTCAGCAGTGCTGATGAAACACGCTCAAACCCTGTCTGTTTCTTCATTCCTGGATGTCCCAAATGTAAATTTCTTCAATCAAAAGTCCAAGATGAATCTATGAGTTCATTCAAATGCAAGTGTCCTCAGAGCTTAATCTTCACCCAATAGCTGGTTCTTGGATGAACCGTTTCCAATTTATTGCAGAACTCTTTGGGGCACCACCTTCTTTATGCGAGTATTTCTCTGACAACACTCATGACATAATAAGCATTTCAGGTCTCAATAATAATCTTATGTCCTTCTGTCATTGAAGCTGTCTCAATCAATGTCAATAGCACTCAAGTAATGGCATGTTATTATAATGCTTTTAGGCACAGTACTGCTCTCTGTGGGCTGTAAAGTTCATTCCTTAGCCTGAGGAACTATAACTTGGTGACCCAAACTGGTATAGTATCTTTTACCCCACTCATATAATGGTATTTTTGGCATTTTCATTGGTTACAGACTATGCAAAGCCCAATTCAGAGTAAATATCTATTCCTGAGAAGACCTATTTGTAGTCACTTGATGCAACAGGTGCTATTGGTTCAATATAATTGACTTGCCAAATAAGTACAAAACTTTCCCACCCTAAGAATCTTTCCTACAGCCATCAGCAATATCTCTCTTGCTGTAAGCAGAACAACCTTTATTGACATTCTGTGCCTCAGAAAGAGAAAGAGGAATATGTCTAGTTTCACTTGAATTTCTGCGTTGCTGCAGCACCCCTGTGCCCACTCATTCAAGAGACCCTAAAGGGCCGAACTCGTTCAGCATTTCTTAAGCTCAAGGAACTGAAGCGCAAATTCAAACCTCGAGTTACTACAATCAAGGATGCTTTAGGCAGAATGTTAAATGATCCAGGAGGTATCAAAAGAAGATGGAAGGAATATACTGAGTCATTGTACCAAAAGGAATTGGCAGCTACAGAGGAATTTAAAGAAATAACATATGGGCAAGAGCCTATGGTGATGAAGGAAGAAGTTCAAGCTGCTTTGAAGGAAATAGCAAAAAAAAAAAAAAATAAGGCCCCCGGAATAGATGGTATACCAATTGACTTACTTCAACTAACAGATACTGCCGTGGATGTGCTCACCAAGTTGTGCCAAGAAATTTGGAGAACAACCACTTGGCCAACTGACTGGAAGAGGTCTATATTTGTTCCCATCCCAAAGAAGGGCGACCCAACTGAGTGTGGAAACTACAGAACAATATCATTCATTTCACATGCAAACAAGATTCTACTGAAGATTATCCAAAACCGACTGGAACAGTACATCAGCAGAGAACTGCCAGAAGTCCAGGCTGGGTATAGAAGGGGTCGTGGTACTAGGGATATGGTAGCTGATGCTAGATGGATCTTAGCTGAAAGCAAAGAATACCAGAAGAATGTCTATCTGTGTTTCATTGAAAATGCAAAGGCATTTGACTACGTAGATCATAACAAACTTGGCTGACTCTGAGAAGAATGGGAATCCCAGAACATTTAATCGTGCTAATGTGAAACCTATACTTGGACCAAGAGGCAGTCGTCAGAACAGAGCAGGGCAACACTGCATAGTTCAAAATTGGGAAGGGTGTACACCAGGGATGTGTCTTATCTCCATACCTTTTCAACCTGTATGCAGAGCAGATTATCCGAGAGGCTGGGCTCTATCAAGAGAAGCGTGATGTTAGGATTAGTGGACGATCTATCAACAATCTGCGCTATGCAGATGACACAACTTTGCTCGCTGAAACTGAAGAGGACCTCATGCACTTGCTGCAGAGGGTCAAGGACTGCAGCCTTCAGTATGGACTGAGGCTCAATGTCAAGAAGACAAAAATCCTCACCACCGGACCAATCAGTCGCATCCAGATGGATGGCGAAGAGATTGAGAGTGTTCACTGCTTCAGTTTGCTCGGCTCCATGGTCAACACTCTTGGCACCAGTAGCCAGGAAATCAAAAAGCGTATTGCGATGGGAAAGTCTGTGGGTAGGGACCTCTCTAAAGTACTCAAGAGCAATGGTTTCTCTCTGGAGTCTAAGGTGCGCCTGATACAGACCATGTTTTTTTGCAATCACTTGTTATGCATCAGAGAGTTGGGCAATGACTAGGGAGGATAGAAGGAGAATTGATGCCTTTGAGCTGTGGTGCTGGAGAAGAGTATTGAATGTACCATGGACTGCCAAGAAAACAAATAGATTCATCGTAGAGAGGATTAAACCAGGCTGCTCCTTGGGAGCAAGGATTCTGGGGTTTCGTCGGACATACTTTGGACATGTTTGTTGTAAGGAGAGACAGGTCTTTGGAGAGGGACATCATGCTGGGTAGAGTAGAGGGACAGCGCAGGAGGGGAAGACCCTCTATGAGGTGGATTGATTCAGTGACTGGGGTAATCTGGATGGGTGTGTCAGAGGCAATGAGATTGGCACAGGATAGAGCACAGTGTAGGGCAGTTGTACATAGGGTCGCTATGATTCGCAAATGACTCGACGGTACATAACAACAACAACAACATTGGCCACCTCAAGGGGGTGTACTAATATGATCCCCTGCTGATTCTCCTCACTCATTGATCCTGGCAAGGGGTTCTTTTCATGGCCATTGACATGTGCAGATCTAATATGCCCCCTTAATTTACAGAGTGCTTCCTATAGGTCCATGTCCCACCCTAGTGTCCCTTTTACAGTCCAGTTTTCCATGACCCATTTACCTGACCATATGGCTAAACACATGAATCAGTAAAAATCCAGATATATAAACTTTCTGTCCCTTTTATAGTCCAGTTTTCCATGGCCCATTTACCTGACCATATGGCTAAGCACATGGATCAGTAAAAAACCAGATATATGAACTTTCATCATTGCCCATTTCCTCAGTCACTGGAAGGAAGACAGCATGCTGTTCAGCCTATGGTGCAGATCTGTTCTTGCCTTCCTCAGTCAGGGTCTTGCTATCTACTGGTCTTAGTGTGGTAGTTTTCCACATCAAATGTCATCCACATACCCTGGAACTGCCATTTGTGAACCAAGAAGCCTTGTGTTGATCATCAGGAAGTTGTTCATAGGACACTGTCCATGTGGTAATGGGCTCTGACAGCCTCTCTGGAGGTTCTAGGATGGGACCAATGGGAAAAGAGGCTACTTGTTTGTGGATAGGGTGGGTGGCTCCCTGCATTTGAATCAGAAATATTTGATTGCAGATTTCAGAATACAAATAAAGACTTGATTTCTCAAAATATGAAACAATTTGTTATATGTAAAAAGCCTCATAGACATATTAATTTTTCCATAAGAGTGACAAATAATAAATTTATAAAATACCTAAGAATAATCTATATAAATGTAACTATAAAATATTAGAAGTGTTTTTTAGAAGACTTGAATATGTAGACAGAAATACCGTAATGAGAATACTAGATTATGTTAAAAACTCTGTTAATAAACGTTTACATTTAGTAGAATTCCTATTGAAATTCAAGAATCATTTTATAGTTTCTAAATTAAGGGAATGCTAAATTAATCTCAACAAATAAATGAATAAGTAAGAGTAAAATACTAAAATAATCTAGAATTTTATTACACCACGGAGTGGTTTTAGTGAAATAGTGTTCATCTCTGATTAAATGATAGATGATTGGGAAAAAACATTGGAAAATCATAGCATAAAAAGAAGCAATTTTTAAGGTTTTAACAATTTTGGTATTTGCTGTAAATATAGGCAGACCTGGAAGCTTTTTACAATATTTTATAAACACTTTTACAATTGTCTGCATTTAACAGAAGATGGAGAGTTACATATAAGCAAAATTGCCTACATAAAATTATTTAAAATATCACTAGCATTTGAA
Source organism: Elephantulus edwardii (assembly GCF_000299155.1). NCBI lineage: Eukaryota > Metazoa > Chordata > Mammalia > Macroscelidea > Macroscelididae > Elephantulus > Elephantulus edwardii. Next base: position 2,528,712 of record NW_006400049.1, on the reverse strand, counting down.
TCAGAAATATTTGATTGCAGATTTCATAATCACTACATAGCATTATCTATTTCCGGGAAAGGGGAGTTCTGGTAGTACAGTCTATAGGGAGTTGAGGAGATAACTGAAAGGCATTACCTATTTTATGGTTCAAATTTACCAGTGACTACATGGGAGAAAGGACAATTTCTGATGTGTGTTACAGCTTCTGAAAACCTGCTCGATGGTCAGATACAAGTTAGTACTGATTCGGAGGCAATGAATTAATTGATTACTGAGCCTCATTGTTGGACATCATGTATCTTCAATTAATTCTACTTTGGTTTTGTCCTTTCCCCTTGACCTCACCCAATACTAGACAAGGTAAACAATTTTTTTTTTCTGTCAAGAAAAAAACAACAAAATAGCAATTAGACGGAAGAAAGATTCAGTGTTTAACTGTATTAAAGGGCATCCTAGTGGCATGGTCTATAAGGTGATACACTGCTACCCCAAATTCCTCACCTCTCTGGCTCTTTGAATCCACTAGTTGCTCTGAGGAAGAAAAATGAGCATTTAAAACATCTGAAAACTCATAGGAGGGACAGCTTTGACTTTGTTTCAACTCAAAGACAATGAGTTTTTAGTTTTGAACACAATTAAAGTTATTCTTTGGATTATTTATTGGGTTGTTTCTGAACTCTAGTTGAAATAAGCTATGCAGATTCAGGTGCAAGTTGTATCTGAATGGAACTACATAAACAAAGTAATGGTGCTTTCCTCCATTTAAAGTAGTGTTTTCATTACATGGATTTGTATGGAAAGTAAAAATTTTCTTTTCAGTAAATAGTAAAATTTATTCATACCAGCGGAGTGATCTTTATGGAAAAAGATAAAAATAAAAATAAGTACATTTTTTGTGTACATTACCAGAAATATACCCTTTTAGATTTAATAAACCCTAGAAAATATTCTTTCTTTCTTCCTCTCAAATGCTTAAATTTTTATTTTAGAATGTAATATATTCCCACATTTATGTCTTACTAGTTAGGTGAAAGTTACAGCTCCTGTTGTGAAGGTAAGTGGCATATTTGAAGTCAAGAGATAACTTTCATTTTGACAGGAATGATTGGGGGCATGTGCTGAAAATAAAAGCCCTGAATTACTCAGACTCAAGTGCCCCAGTTCATAACAGTTTAACTAGGGCAGTGGCCTTTGTAACATTTAATGACAGATGCCTTTCTACTTCTCTCTAGCTCCAAGTGAGGCATGCCAACTGCAAAATCACATTGCCAATCTCTTGCCTCTCTATTTCTTAGGAGACTGTGAGTTCCATATTATTTTTAAGTGGCACAATAAGGGGCTAAAAAGCCACAAATCTGAGTGAAACCCTAGAATAAATTTTTAAAGTTTAAAGAGACAACCCAGCTGTGTCACTAAGAATACATGACTGAAAAAAATATATGTATTGAAAGTATAATTCATAGGTAGTAATATTGCTGATCAGATATGTTTGTTAGGTACTGTTGAGTAGACAGCAACACATAGTGATCAGAAGCTTGTCTTATCTTGTGCCATCCTCACAGTCTCATGCTATAATGCATTGTTGGTTACAGTCATCGTGTTATTCAATCTTGTGGAGGGTCTTTTTCCTCTTTCTCTGCTTTTTTGTTTTCCTAGCGTGATGTATTTTTCTAAGGTCTGGAAACTCCTGACATAAGGACCCAAGACAAGAGATGAAGCTTCATCATCCTTGCCTCCAAAAAACATCCTAGCTGCACCGCTGCCCGATTTGTTTGTTCTTTCGGCAGTCTATGAGCTATGCAATACTTTTTGAAAACATCATAACTCAAAGTTATCAATCCTTATTTGTTTTTTATTCTTTGTCCAACTTTCATATGTATGTAAAGCAATTGAAAATACTATGGCTTAGGGCAGGGACACCCTTGTTTTAAAATCAGCACTTTTACTTTTTAGCGTTAGAAAGCAGGATTGTTTTGTTCACTTCTGAAACAATATACTTTCCAAAACCCTATGAATAAGAGCAGATTAGACTTGTAAAGGGGTAAAAATATTGTGAACCAGATTTTTAGAAAAAAAGAGAACAAGGAAGGAAGAAGAAAAGAAACAAAGTAAGGAAGAGAAAGAATAATGACACTGAAGCTCTACTACTGGTTTGGCTTAAAAGAACTTAGTCACTTAGTCTCTTAGTCTCAGTTTCTTCACATGAAAAAATGGAATTACTCACGCAGTTTTGACAGAATCCTTACGATGATTCACTAAATTGCGGAATATAAATTATTTAGCTTATTGACTGGAATATAAGTACTCAAAAAATAAAAATTTGCCACAACAGCACAGATCCAATGGCATGAAATTCTAGGAAAGGGTACTTGCTTTTCTATTACATTACCAGTAAATTAGGTCCGAAAGCTGCACACAGCCAAAGCCATGCTGATTAGCTAAGTACCTGTCTTAAAATTTTCTTAGTATGTGGTCTGGATTGTTATTATATTGGTAGCACTAGACCTTGGCCCTACCACCTGGAGGCCACTCCTAGGGCCCTCCTTGGGGAGGACTCTGCCCTGCTGCTTGGACATCATCCCCAAGCATCACCTGGACACACTGACCCTGTTGCCTGAAGGAGCTGGCCCCACCCCATGGATTCCCCAGCCCTGCTGTCTGGAGGACAACTTGCTGCCATCCCTCTGAACTGTGCCAGGGACATCAATATAATAGGTGAAGCCATTTTCTTCCCCCTTTCAGAGCTTGAGCTACCTTTAGCCTTGGGCACTTTGGACTCACCTAGCTGCAGCAAGCAAGGTTGTGTCATCTGTATATAGTAGGTTGTTAATGAGTCTTCCTCCAATCTTGATGCCACACTCCTCTTCATGAAGCCCTGCTTCAAGAATAATCTGTTCTGCATACAGATTAAAAAGGTGTGGGGATAGGATGCATCCCTGACACTCCTGTCCTGATTTTGAACGATGCAGTCTTTCCTTACTCTGTTCTGAGGACAGCTTCTTGATCCAAGTATAGGTTTCACATAGCATTATCAAGTGTTCTGAGATTCCCATTTTCCTCAAGGTTAGCCACAGTTTATTCTGAAATTTCCATTTTCCTCAAGGTTAGCCACAATTTATTGTGATCCACACAGTTAAATGCCTTTGCACAGTCAATGAAACACAGATAGACATTCTTCTGATGATCTCTACTTTCTGTCAAGATCCATCTAACATTGGTAATAATATCCCTAGTGCCATGGTCTCTTTTAAGCCCAGCTTGTATTTCTGTTAGTTCTCTGTCAATGTATTGTTCAAGCCTTTTCTGGATAATCTGCAGCAGGAATTTGCTAGTGTGTGATAGTAATGATATTGCTCAATAATGTCCAGACTCTGTTGGGTCACGTTTTTTTGGGATGGGAGTAAATATGGGTCTCTTCCAGTCAGTTTTCCAAGTAGTTGTCCTCCACATTTTTGGTACAACTTGGTGAGCAAGGAAGAAGAAGAAAAGACCAAGATAGATTTCAGAAGAGATTCTGAATATTGCACTAGAATGCCAAGAAGACAAAGCAATGGGAAGAAATCAAGAAGTTAAGGACCTGAATAGAAGATATTAAAGGGCTGCTTGGAAAGGCAAAATATTATAATTAAATGTGCAAACAGCTAGAGTTGGAAAATCAAAAGGACAGAACTCACTCAGCATTTCTTAAGCTGAAAGAACTAAAGAATAAATTCAAGCCACGAGTTGCAATGATTAAGGATGTTATGGGCAGCGTATTTAATGATTCAGGAAGGATTAAAAGAAGATGGAAGGAGTAGACAGAGTTGTTGTACCAAAAAGAATAGGCTGACACAGAAGAATTTCAAGAAAACAACTTATGATCATGAAGCAATGGTGTTGAAGGAGTAAGTGCAGGAACTGATGGATAACAATTGACACATTTCAGCAAATAGATGCTACCCTGCATATGCAAGGTTGTGTCATTTGTATAGTCGCCGTGACTCGAGGGCACATAACAATAACATCTCTCCCCTACTAAAGCCAAGTCTTCCCTTGAGTCAAAAGATCAGAGAGAAATTTAGGCAGGATAACTGCCCTGCCCTCCTCTGGAGAAGAGACTTCTTGAGTCAAGAGCTTCAACGACCCTAAGCATGAAAATCTCTGCTACAACGCTGGCATGGGGAAAGGAGACTATCTCACATCCTATCCAAATTTACTTCAAGCCCAAAACAAGATGTCACTCCCCAAACGTGACACAGTATTAATGAATTTCCTGAAGCCAGTAAGTCTGATGGACCATTCTGACACAGACTCAAATGGGTAACAATTGATATTTTCAGTGGGTTAAAGACAAACTTTTGGATTCTCCACGAGTAATATTCTTGATATCTTTCCATAACCATAACTTATCTGGTGTTTGTTCATTAGTGTTCAAGGCCTCAAACCTATTCCCAAATTGGTTTTTAAATACATGGGAGATAAGCTCAAGGTCAAATTTTGATTCCTGTGGATATGATTTTTTTTTTACAAATGATAATTTTTTTTGTCATTATTAAAAGTCCGAATTTTAAACAGATTCTTGAACTGGTGCCATATAGCCTTCAGCTCATTCAACGTTAGCACCTGTCTCCTCTCCAATAGCTTTTCAAGAGCTACCACTTTCACCATGAAACTCCATGAGCTTCCCCAATTCAAACTTGGGCTTCTTCAGCATTTTTACTTTTCTAACAAATGCATCGTGGAGAGGATAAATAGACTGACAAACATTTTTTATGTCTTTCCCAATGCTGTCTGGAATCAATTTATTGACCACCTCTTTAAAGTCTTTGTCTGCACCTCTTGGGTCATGATTTCCATCATAAGATGTAGTCCGAATCTGATTGTTGCAGTGTGTGTGTGTGTGTGTGTGTGTGTGTGTGTGTGTGTGTGTTTTAAACAGATGAAGCAAATAACCATTGGTAGTCTTGACATCAACGTGAGCTTCAGTCATGGTCTGCCATTTTTTGACCATGGACCACATTTTGTCAGGTGTAAGATCCAAGCCATGGAAGTTGATGAGGAAGTTTTTGTCTTGAACATCCTCAGTAATTAGTTTGAATTTTCTAAATGCAACCTCATTATTTTGCAAATCAGCAAGGCTCACTTAAAAAACACGACCCTTGAGTCTTATCAGATACTATTTTAGTTCCTTGAGTCCTTGTGACTAATGTCTTTCCAATATTTATTATATTGAGCATAGCTGGTGTCTTTATATCATATCAATCTTTCTTAGAAAATGAATCAACCTCTTTCTTCTTGGCTCCTTTTTTGCCACCTTTTGTAAGGGCGATTGTGGTGCCAAGAGAGTGAAAAGGGTGATTACTGAGAATGTGATTTTACCTTCTTTAGTTTCAATTTGAACTTGCATATGAGCAGTTGATGTAGAGGTCAGATAGAATTATAGGATTCTGCAAGCAAAAACCAAGAAGAACTTAAAAAAAAAAACCCTACAATAAAATAACAATCCAAGAGAAAGCAGATAAAACAAAGGAGGCAATAAAGGCTCTGGAATAACAAAAAACCACAATCTAGATCATGAGGACCAATATTTCAGATGCTATCAACATATTGAGGGAAATATGAACAGAGTTGAATAGACGGAACACAGAATCAGCAAAATAGAAACTAGAATTGTCAGCACTTCTCTGCTAGAACAAAAAAACAGAACCAGAAAACCTAAGAATAATGGGGGTGACGACAAGAGTAATAACTTGTGCATAATCAGAATCCCAGAACAGGAAGAATCAGGTAAAGACACCAAGAAAGTTGTGGAATAATTACTAGAAGAAAACTTTCCAGGCATAATGAAGAATGAGAGAATATATATTCAAGAAGCTGAGCAAACACCATATGGGATAGACCCCCAAAGAAAACCAACAAGGCATATCATAGTCAAAATTTTCAGAACCAAAGGCAAGGAGAGAATTCTGAAAGCAGATAGTAAGAATTAAAGAATAACCTATAAGGGAGAGCAAATAAGATTAAGTGCTGATTTTCCAGCAGAAACCATGCAAGCAAGAAGACAGTGGAACAACATATATCAAACACTCAAAGAATACAATTGTCAAGTGAGGGTACTGTACCCAGCAAAACTGTCCATCAAATATGGAGAGATCAAGATATTCTCAGAAAAGGGAATTTGTAACAAGCCTAGCATTGCAGGAAACACTGAGAAAAATCCTTGTTACAGAGATGCCACAGAAAGCAGGATGGACCAATGTAACCAGCAACGCAAAAAAGAACTCAACAAAATGATAGCAATAAACCCTTACTTCTCAATAATTACACTGAATGTGAATGGTTTAAATGCATTACTGAAGAGAAAAAGCCTAGTAGATTGGATAAAATAACCCCAAAACCCATCTATATGCTGTCCATAAGAAATATACAAAAGAGAAAGAAAAAAAGAAAGAAATATACCTGAAAAGTGAAGATAAAAAACAGACTTACTAAAAGGGTGGGAAAATATATACCAAGCAAATAGCAACCAGACAAAAGCAGGCATAGTGATGTTAATCAATGATAAAATTTATTTCAATGCAAAAACCATCAAAAGGGATAAGGAATGTCACTATATAATATTTAAAGAGTCAGCAAAAACAGAGGATATAACCATAATAAATATCTATGCAACAAATAATAGAACTGCAAAATATACAAAGCAAATATTGACAAAACTGGAAAAAAATAGACTCCACCAGTATAGTTGTAGGAGACTTTAATACACCACCCTCAAGAAAAGATAGAACTACCAAAAAGAAACTCAACAAAGATGCTGAAAAATTAAACCACACAATAAATCAAGTAGTTCTCATAGATATGTACAGACTAAAGCACACCAACATAGTGCTGCATACCTTCTTCTTCAATATGCATGGTTAGAATAGTCTACAGAACAGATTATATTTTAGGTCAAAAGCAAAGCATCAATAAATTAAAAAAAAACATATAAATAATATAAAGCTCTTCCAAAACCACAGTGCTATAAAACTAGAAATTAAAAACAAGAAGATAAAGGAGAAAAAAGCATACATTTGGAAGCTGAACACACTTTGCTTGAAAATGAGTGGGTACTAGAAGAAATGAAAAATGAAATTAAAAATTTCTTGAAACAAATGACAATAAAAACACAACTTAACAGAACCTCTGGAAAATATCCAGAGTAGTTATTAGAGGTCAATTTATAGCAATAAGCTAATACATCAAAAGGCAAGAGAAAATGATAACTGACTCTCCAAGCCAATATCTCCAAAAAAATTGAAAAAAAAAAACCTGACAAGAAAACACAACATCCTCTAAAAAAAGTGAAATTATAAAAATTAGGGCAGAAATAAATGAAACAGAACACAGAAAAAGAATTGAAACATTAACAAAACCAGGAGTTGGTTCTTTGAAAAGGTCGATAAAATCGACAGACCACTAACAAAACTAATAAAGGAAAAAAAAGATAAGGCACAAATAATCTGAATAAGAGATGAAAGGGGCAATGCCACAACAGAACCATTAAACCATTAAATAAAAATGTTATCAGTGTAATATTATGAAAAAACTATACTCAAGCATATATGAAAATCTGAAGAAAATGAACAAATACTTAGAAACCTGCAACCCACTTAACCTGACACAGACTGAAATAGAACACCTTAACAGACCCACTACAAAAGAAGAAATTGAACAGATAATTAAACAACTTCTGACAACAACAGCATCAACAAAAAGCCCTGGACCAGATGGTTTTACAAATGAATTTTTTTTTTAATTTAGGTTGTTTATTTTTCATTTCAATGAACATCTACAGAGATTTTGGGATTCCATTCATTCATTTTTGCACCGTTCTCCCCGCACAAACCCCTCCCCCATTCTGTGAAGAATTGTCACCAATTCTACATTAAGAATTTTAGAAATTAGAAAAAGATGGAATTATCCCAGACTAAGTCTAGGAAGCGAACATATCTTTGATACCAACGTCAGGTAAAGATAATACCAAAATAGAAAACTATAGGCCAATACCTCTTATGAATGTAGATGAAAAATCATGAATAAAATCCTGTCCAATAGAATCTAACAGTATATCAAAAATAATTCACCATGACCAAGAGAGATTCATAACAGTTATGCAAAGATGGTTCAACATAAGGAAAATAATCAGTGTAATTCATCACATTAACAAAGCAAAGAATAAGAATGAAAAGATCCTAACAATTGATGCAGAAAAGACCTTTGACAAAATCCAATACCCTTTCCTGATTAAAACAGTCAACAAAATAGGAACAGAGAGGAGTTTCCTCAACATAGTAAAAAAGTATATATGCAAAACCAAGAGCCAACAATATTCTCAATGAAGAGAGATTAACGACACTCCCGTTGAAAACAGGAACTAGGCAAGAATGCCCACTATCAGCTCTCCTATTCAATATTGTATTGGAAGTGTTAACAATAGTAATAATACAAGAGAAGGAAATAAGAGGTATCCAAATTGGTGAACAGGAGGTAAAATTATCTCTATATGTAGATGAAATGATATTATACTTAGAAAAACCTAAAGACTCAGGTAGAAAGCTACTTGCTGGACCTAGTCTGCCAATTCAGCAAAATAGCAGGATACAAGATCAACATACAAAAAAAAATTGGATTTCTTTACACTGACAAAGAGAATACAGAACTGGAGCTAAGAAAAACAATTCCCATTACATAGAAAATTTCAAAAGGCAGTTCGGGACGACAAAGCAAGATACTATAATGAAATGTTGAGAGAGCTTGAGTCAGAAAATCAAAAGGGCTGGACTCGCTCAGCATTTCTTTTTTTTTTAATTTTTCTTATTTTTGTATGCGTGTACCATCAAATCAGATCTGACTGGTACAGGAGGAAATTGTCCCTCCTTCCCTGGCAAAGCATCTGGTGGATTCGAACTGTTTGCCTCTGGGATTGTAGTTGCAGCTCCTTGCCACTAGGCCACCAGAGCTCCCCAAGCATTTCTTAAGTTGAAGGAGTTGAAAAACAAATTAAAGCCACGGGTGGCAGTACTTAAATATAGTTTGGGTAGAATGTTGAATGATCCAGGATGTATAAAAAGAAGATGGAAGGAGTACACAGAGTCCTGTATCAGAAGGAATTGGCTGACACAGAGGAATTTCATGAAATAACATATGAGCAAGAACCTATGGTGATGAATGAGGAAGTTCAAGTTGCTATAAAGGAATTGGCAAAAAACAAAGCTCCAGGAGTTGACGGCATACCAATTAATTTATTTCAACAAACAGACGCTGCCCTGGAAGTGCTCACTAAGTTGTGCCAGGAAATCTGGAGGACAGTCAGCTGGCCAACTGACTGGAAGAGATCAATATTTGTTCCCATTCCAAAGAAAGGTGACCCAGAGTGTGGAACATAGTCAATCACAAGATTAAATATTCAGGAATAAATCTAACTAACTAGAAATGTAAAAGATCTATTCAAAGAAAATTACAAAACATTACTATAAGAAACAAAAAGAGACCTGGAGAAATGGAAGAATATATGATGCTCATTGATAGGAAAACTCAATATTGTAACAATGGCAATTCTAACAAAGGCCTTCTACAAATTCAATGAAATCCAAATACAAATACCAATTCCATTCTTCAACGAGATGGAAAAGGAAATTTTCAATTTTGTCTGGAATGGAAAGAGTCCTTGAATAAGCAGAACTCTACTGAAAAAGAGAAACAAGATAGGAGCAGCATCATACACCTTGAACTCAAATCCTACTACCCAGTCCTGGTGGCCAAGACACCATGGTACTGGTACAATGACAGACACATAGATCAATGGAATAAAACTGAGAGTCAGAAATCAGTTGGTCTGCCTATGGTCAACTGATATTTGACAAAGAGATGACATCAGTTAAATGGGAAAATGAAAGCCCATTTAACAAATGGAGTTGGCAAAATTGGAAAGATACCTAGAAAGTTTAAGCAAGACCCATACCTCACACCATATGCAAAAACCAACTCAAAGTGGATCAAGGACCTAGGACTAAAACCAAGGACTATAAACCTCATCAGAGAAAAGTTTGGAAGAACTCTAGAAGCCCTAATCTACAACATGAACAGTCTTCCAAGAATCCTGAAAAAACTACAAACAGGAGATGATAAAATAGATTAATGGAACCTTCTACAAATGAAATCCCTATGCACATCCAAAAACTTCCCCAACAGGGTAAAAAGGAAAGCCACAGAATGGGAAAAATATTTGTAATGATATGTCTGATAAGGGACTTATTTCTAGAATTTATAGAATACTCAAGCACCTCAACATGATAAAGGTAAAAACCCCAATTGCAAAGGAGAGCATAGGATATAAACAGACACTTCACCAAAGAAGACATTCAGATGGAGAATGAACACATGAAGAAATGTTAAAAATCTTTAACTCTATGAGAAATGCAAATCAAAGCAACTATGAGATATCATCTCATTCCTGTAACAATAGTAAAGTTCAACAGAGCACCAAAACAACACATGCTGGTGAAGTTTTGGAGAAATTGGAACCCTTATTCACTGTTGGTGAGAGTGTAAAATGGTGCAACCACTCCGGAAGGCACATTCTCAAAAAGTTGGAAATAGAAATACCATTTGACCCAGTGATTGCACTACTGGGAATATACCCTAAAGAAACCAGGGCTGCCGCCCAAACAGATATATGCACACCCTTGTTTATTGCTGTGTTGTTCACAATAGCAAAGAGATGGAAGCAACCCAAGTGCCCATCAACAAACAAATGGATAGAGAAGCTGTGGTATATCCAGACAATGAAATATATGCAGCACTGAAAAAGAAGGAATTCATAAAATATAATACAAATTGGGTGACCCTGGAGGACATTATGCTGAGTGAAATGTCTCAGTAACAAAAGAACAAATACTATATAATGCCCTTGTTATAAAACAGGACTGACAGTGAAGTTATGGGAAAACTAAGGAAAGAGGGGTTAAACAATGAAAACTGCATTGAAACAAATGAGGAAAGGAATTCTTTAAAAGGAATATGTGACCAGGCATTGTTTACATGAAAACAGTCTGGAATAAGAGGAGCATAGGAAAGTGGTCTGAGGTGGGGTGAGGAGAGGTATTGTGCAACAATGAATGAACTTTTTTTTTTTCATTTTGGTTCTAATTCCTCTTTTATGTTTTATTTTATTCTCATTTATTTACAAAGTATGGATACATTGTTGCCACAAAAGATCCTTTGAATGAATTTTTTAAAGCGAAAACTGGGAGAGCGGGAGGGAGGAAAACGTGCAAAAATGATTGAATGTAAATCCAAGTTTTCTGTAAACTTCTGTTAAAATCACTTGAAAAACAAAACAAAACAATAATAGAATCAGCAGAAAAACCTTAGCTCTATAGATCACGCTCTCAAAAAAAAAAGTGATGACATTGTAAATACTTAGGAGAAAATAATCAGGTTTGATAAAGAGTTTGAGGAGGATAATTATGTCAAGGACATCTAAATATTTAAAAAGTGTAATGAAAACACCAGGCACTCTATTAGTCCAGTAGTAAGAAGCTGCATTACAATTCCAGAAGCGTGTGGTTCCAATCTACCAGTAACCCTGTGGGAGAAGCGTGTGTAGTCCCCTGTGTGATTCCCTGCCTTTCAGAATCCACTGGAGGGTCAGCTATTGGTCGGTTCCAATTCACCAGCACACAATAAGAATTAGAAATAGTAACACAACTTTATGAATTTAAAAGAAAAGTATTTGAAGACGTGTCAGCATTTGGTTGCCAAGTATCTGAATGTCTTTCCTATTCTGTAGGTGTCCTTGCCTTTGAAAGTAAAAATTTCCCTGAAAAATGCTTGTTGAAAGAAATAGAATTTGCTAGAGGTGGTGAGGCTTAGCCTGGCGAAGCCTGAGTCCCATCTAGCACTTTAAGGAGCGTGAGAGAGAGACACTCACTCTTCTTTTTATTATAAAATTTTATTTTAATTGTGATTTTAATGAATGTTTACAGAGAAGTTAGAAGTTCATTCATTAATTGTTGCATATTTTCTCCCTCTCCCTCCTTTCCTCTCCCCCAATTAACTTTTTTTTTTTAAAAAATATTCAATTGTTGCAAAATTACCTCCCTACCTTCAACTTCCAGTCTGCTTTGCAATGGTATACCTCTAATTCTGGGCTGTTTTTTTAGTGTATAATGCCTAATCATATATTCCTTTTAAGGCAGTTCTTTCATTCATCTGTTCCAATGCAATGGTCATTATCTATCCATTCTTATCCTAGTCTCCTTCCAACCCTCCATAACAATGGTGGTAGGCAGTATTTGTCCTTTTGTGACTGAGGTATTTCACTCAGCATGATATTCTCCAGGGTCTCCCATGTTCTAATGTTCTAAACTTTTATCAGTTTTTAAAACTACAAGTGATTCGGCTTCTGAGTTAGGGAATAGCATTTGTTCTTCATAGTCCCCTTCTAGGACTTGAAGTTAAAGGGAGCTGGTGAGTATGTTCACTCATGGTGATCACTTGAATACACTTGGTGATTTGAAGTAGGAGGCATGCGGCATTGAAGAGACAAGTTGAGTTTGGACATGTTGCATAAGCACTGTTGACTTACCTAGCATGCAGAGATTCATAGATAAGCACAAAGGGGGTGCTGGCTTGAGGAGCATATGGTAACTAAAGTTGAGTGAAGGAACCAGCTGATCTGGAAGAGAGGAAGAAGTATGGACTCCTGAGTTTGTAGTTGTATGGAGCCACATATGACTAGAGATGAGTTGACCAGAACCCAAGCAGATGAACAAGATGTTCCACGTTGTGAGCTCGTGTCGCTTTTTGCAACCTTAAGGCTTGCTCTGCCCTGGCTTTTATTTATAGATACAGATGCTCAGTTTCCAAATGGAAACATAGTATTCTTTAGAGAAAGGCATATGCTTATTTTTTCAGAATTCTAGTCTGGTAGGAATGGGAAAATTAGAAATTGGCTATTTAAAATGAGGATATTTAGGGTTGAAGCATGAAGTTTAGACACCTCCATGAGTATAGTTACTATATGTTGTAAAGAGAAAGCTAATTTTTCAGATATAAAGATTAAGGGTTAGTAAAGCCAGGGGGTGGTAGGCAGTGTTAAGGGTTTATTATTCAAAATGTCTTGAATAATATTTGACTTGAACTTTGCCATATAGATGGGTAGTAATGTATATGTTAATAGAGTGTGCTGGCTTATTCAAAAGAGCTAGTTTCACCACTAAATTGAGATTTAGAAACAGATTTTGGAAATCACTATCAGAGAAGAAACAGGCCACTGTGTGTCATTTGGAGCAAAAAAATTCCTATGCCACTAAGATTAGGGCCTGCAGGAGCAACAGCAACAGCACAAGCAGAAAATTAGAAGTCAAGCTGATCTTAAGATTACTATCCCATACAGTTAGAGTTAAAAGCCTTTGTTCAAGTTTGCTGGATGATAGGGGATGAGAAGGTGGAGAGGTATAATTAGCCAAATTAAGAACTTTGTTACAGTGTTGCAGTTTTGTCCCTGCCCTTGGCCCAGTGTCTTGACCTGCTTATTTCCCTGCTCCACCCTCCACCAGGATACCTCTTCACCAAATCCCTATAGCATTTATCTACCATTGTCCAACCCTTGATCTGACAGCTTGTATCTGAAGCTTTCTTGGCTTCTGTGATTCCAAACACGTCAGCTGTTGACAATTTCTTATACTGTGATCAGTGTCTCTTAAGTTTAGTGGTAATGTCTCTGAAGGATATTGAGGATATTGAAGTATACTCATTGAGGATATTGAGGTATCCTCACTGATGTATTTCAGCTAGCGGATGCTGCCTGCCCTGGACGTGCTCACCAAGTTTTGCCAAGAAATTTGGAGAACAACCACTTGGCGAATTGACTGGAAGAGATCTATATTTGTTCCCATCCCAAAGAAGGGTGTGGAAACTACAGAACAATATCATTGATTTCACATGCAAGCAAAATTCTACTGAAGATTATCCAAAAGCGACTGGAACAGCACATCAGTAGAGAACTGTCAGATGTCCAGACTGCGTTTAGAAGGGGTAGTGGTACTAGGGTTATTGTATCTGATATTAGATGGCTCTTAGCTGAAAGCAGGGAATACCAGAAGGATGTATATCTGTGTTTCATTGATTATGCAAAGGTGTTTGACTGTGTGGATCATAACAAACTGTGGCTGAGTCTGAAAAAAATGGGAATCCCAGAACACTTGATTGTGCTAATGAGAAACCTATACTTTGGACCAAGAGGCAGTCGTCAGAACACATCAGGGTAACAGTGCATGGTTCAAAATTGGGAAAGGTGTACACCAGGGAGCTGTCCTATATACATACCTTTTCAACCTGAATGCAGAAGAGATTATCTGAGAGGCTGGGCTCTATGAGGAGGAGTGTGGGGTCAGGATTAGTGAAAGACGTATTAACAATCTGCGTTATGTATACGACACAACTCTGCTTGTTGAAACTGAGGAGGACCTGAAACGCTTGCTGCAGCCTTCAATATGGATTGAGGTTCAATGTCAAGAAGACAAAGATTTTTACCACTGGACCAATTGGCAGCATCAGGATGGATGGTGAAGAGATTGAGATTGTTAACTTTAGTCTGCTTTGCTCCGTGGTCAACACTCTTGGCACCAGCAACCATGAAGTCAAAACACATATTGTGATGGGAAAGTCTGCTGTTAGGGACCTCTCCAAAGTACTGAAGAGCAACGGGGTCTCTCTGGAGACTAAGGTGTGTCTAATACAGGCCATGGTCTTTGCAATCACTTGCTATGCATCAGAAAGTTGAACAGTGACTAGGAAGGATAGAAGGAGAATTGATGCCTTTGAGCTGTGGTGCTGGAGAAGAGCATTGAGGGTACCATGGACCGCTAGGAAAACAAACATATTCATCCTGGAGAGGGTTAAACCAGGCTGCTCCTTGGAGGCAAGGATGCTGGGGCTTCGTCTGACAATTTTTGGACATGTTGTAAGGAGGGACAGGTCCTTGGAGAGGGACATCATGCTTGGGAGGGTGGAGGGACAGTACAAGGGGGGAAGACCCTCTATGAAGTGGATTGATTTAGTGACTGGGGTAATCAGGATGAGTGTGTCAGAGGCAGTGCAATTGGCACAGGATAGAGCAGGATTTAGGGCTGTTGTACATAGGGTCACTATGAGTCGCAAGTGATTCGACAGCACGTAACAACAACAACAACAACAAGAGCTTTGTACCACTGACTTAAAGCTATGATGAGGCTGAAGGCTGAGGTTCCTGTGAGCACATCTCAGAAGCAGTCCGGACTGAGACTGTATTCTGCTACTAATCTGAATTAGAGCCTTTTTACTTCTCTGATGTGGTTTTGTATGATTTGTAATTTATTATAACATATTTTGGACCTGATAGAGCACTAAGCTTGGTGTTTGGATGAGTATAAAGAGGTAGGGGAATGTGGGAGACATATATGACTTCATGGGAATTGGCTTTGCATATGTGGATGTTGTTGATGGGGACGATTCTCCTCTGTGATACTGGAAAAGGTAAGATATGGTCATCCTCATCCTATGACCTTGCTGTTCTCAGACTTTGATATAAGCAACATGTGGATTTTATATAGGTCATAATACTTAAATAAGCACTGTTCTTAATACCAAGAAGGTCCTATCACTGTACTTTTGTAGCACTCAAATGCAGAACACTTTCCAGCTAAATCACCTCTGCATTGGTATCAGTATCATGAGGACAACAGGTAGAAAAAAAGAGAACCCTAAAAATTGAAAATGAAGTGTACTGAATTTGAGTAGAGTTTTCGTAAAATCAAATAAACTTTCTAGATTCATTCCATCAACAAAACTTCGAAGACTAATTAACAACTTCCTTTATAATATGGTACAGAGAAACAAGCCACAATGGAGAAAAAGTAACACTTAAAGGTTTTACTTGGAAGTAGATAACTGGCTTCCCAGTAGCTTCTTGGTGGACTTGAGCTTCCCAGCTTTTAGTTACTGATTAAGCATAGAAGAACATGTTAAATATTTTATCAAGGTAGAATCTAGGGCAGGGGCAAGAAGAAATGATAAAGGACGATGCCAGTGAAAGGCAAAGCAGTCAGATGGGCCCTTTTTCTGATGGAGTCAAAAGTTCACACAGACTCTCAGATGTTGCCTGTAACCAGCTGCCATGAGATCATCATCTAAATAGGCAGTGCAATCTGTCTTTCCTTTAAAATGTAGAAACTGGGGAATTCATCCTATTCACATAAAAGCGTGGGCCATGTAGATAAATGAGAATTCTGAACTTCCCTGGGAGGGGTCATTTATTGAACAGACAGAGCTGAAACAAGTCAGTACAACAAGTACAAACAAGGTTGTTCTTCTGTCAAAAGTGAATTAGAGGAACTTTCTTAGAACACTTTCAGGTTTTTTTAACTCTTTCAGAATATGGCTGTAGAGGCTCCAAAAATACTGTCCCCCATATTTATATGTCTGATATTTTATACATGCCTAAGATTAATGAAGCAAGCTCTTAAAAACATATAGAATAAGCAAGAATATTTTTGTTCCTAATGTTTTTAAAATTTATTTAAGAAGTACTTTTTAAAGTATATTTTAATATGATCTTTGGCCATTTTATTTGATAAAATTACAAAGCCTCCTTTAATAACTTTATGATTGACATTAAAAAGCAATACCTCTTTCATGGTTATACACACCTGTTTTGGTGAAGAAGTACATCCAGAGTGATCCTAAAAATGTGGATGGCAAGATTTTGTTCTATGTCCTTTGTACTTGCTGTCAGGAAGGGACTAGTCCCTGGAGAAGAAAATTGTGCTTAGTAAAGTGGAGCGTCAGTTAAAAACAGGAAGACTTAATAAGATGGATTGACATAGTGTCTGCAACAATGGGCTTAAATATAGCAATGATTATGAGGATGGTACATGTCCTCTTGTTGATAATGTTTGGTATTGTCAAGTCAGAACCAATTTCTTAATTAAAAAATAGCATATATTATAGCACAATATCATGTGGATGGAAGAAGGAGTTTTTAGGCAGGTAATTTAAGCTGCAACATAAATCTTATTTCAACAGGTAGATGAAGTCTTGATTTACTTGCTCACTAAATTATATCAAGAAATGTCAACGACATCTACCTGGCTAATTGACTGAGAGAGATTCATGTTTGTTCTCATTACAAAAAACCCACACAAAACAAACAATAAAACACACAAAAAGCCCCCCAAATGATCCTGTAGAATGGTGGGAAATATCAAGCAATACCAATAGTATTACACATAAGTAAAATATTTCTGAACACTGTAAAAAAATTACTGTAGCAAGTCATTGACAAGCAGCTATTAAAAATTCAGATAAGGCTGTGGATCAAAGGATATTAGTGCAGATGATAAGTATATGTTGGCTGAAAGCAAAGAATACCAGAAAGTTTATATGCATTTCACTTTTGACTGTGCAGATCATAAAAATTTATGGATAACTTTAAGAAGAATAGCAATCTCATACCATTTGATGATATAGAGCAACACCACCACTCCTAACATTTATCAACACATAAACCAGTAATTGATATGCACCTGAGTACAAAGATTGTCACCACGGGACCAATTGGTAGCATCAGGATGGATGGCGAAGAGATTGAGATTGTTCACAGCTTCAGTTTGCTCGGCTCCACAGTTAACACTCTTGGCATCAGCAGCCAAGAAATCAAAAAACGTATTGCAATGGGAAAGTCTGCTGTTAATGACCTCTCTAAAGTACTGAACAGCAATGATGTCTCTCTGGAGACTAAGGTGTGCCTGATACAGGCGATGGTCTTTGCAATCACTTTTTATGCATCAGAGAGTTGGACAATGACTAGGGAGAACAGAAGGGGAATTGATGCCTTTGAGCTGTGGTGCTGGAGAAGAGTATTGAATGTACCATGGACTGCCAAGAAAACAAACAGATTCATCCTAGAGAGGGTTAAACCAAGCTACTCCTTGGAGACAAGGATTCTGATGCTCTGCCTAACACAGTTTGGGCATGTTGCCAGGAGGGACAGGTCCTTGGAGAGGGACATCATGCTTGGGAGGCTGGAGGGACGGCACAAGAGGGGAAGACCTTCTATGAGATGGACTGTTTCAGTGACTGGGGTAATCGGGATAGGTGTGTCAGGGGCAGTGTGATTGGCACAGGATAGAGCAGGGTTGAGGGTTGTTGTACATAGGGTTGCTATGAGTCACAAGTGACTCGATGGCCCATAACAACAACAACAACAACAGCAACAACAACAACAACAACATTTGAATATAGTTTCTATTTTGAGAATATGTTGACAGGGGTTCTGAGAAGGACTGTATTTCTCTTGAGCTCATGATACAACTACCTCTGTGCCAGTTTGATGTCACAGATGCCCATTTCATTGCCTTGGGAGTGGATAGTTTAGTATCATTACAGAATCACTTTGTACATGCCTGATAAAAACAGTAGGCAATGAGGGCTGAAATGTCTCTGTCCTTATCAAAGATGTTAGACCGATCCTTGACCCTCTAAACAACTTAAAAAAATGGATTCATTTTAAGGATAAGCTCTCCTACTTGTAACATAAAACCAATTTGAGATTTATCCCTTGAAGCAGCCATCCACAGAATGGCTCTTAAATATGCTTTACCTGAAATACCTGTTAAGATGCAACTGGTGCTGTCATCACATCTTGTATGATTTTAATGAGAAAAATTTAAAAGTAGACTTTTCCATTCAACCAGTCATTAATCACTGTAATGATAGCTGGGAAGTAAATTAACTGATACTATAACCTCAACCCCTTCAGGAGCTCAGTAATCATAAAGGCACCACAGAAAATCTGGTTGCATCTGAACATTTTTTTCAAGAGAAGTGATGATAATTAAAAACGTTAAAAATAAGAGTCGAAGTTTTTTGGTTGTGTTTTGTGTGTGTGTTTTTTTAAAGTATCTGAGAATGTAAAAATTGGAGGCATTACTGCAATTCTCAGCTGTCACTTCCTAATTGCTGCTCAGACTGTGTGTGCCATTATAACCATTTTTAATTCATTGACAATCTAGCCTCATTTTGGTGTCCAATTCTTTTCTCAAGTGCATGAGTTATCTCATATGAATAGTCTTTCCTGCTTTATATTTTTTAATATTCTCAGCAGCTATAGTAATCTAATTTTACTGTCGTTGAAAATCTTACCTACCTAAACTTTGGTTTGTGAGCTCTTGTGAAGACTTGCTTTACCTCAAAAGAAACATTAAGAGTTCTTGTTCTCTAGTTATTCTCATTTTTAATTCTACTACCCTCAAGTTTTACTTTTATCCAAGCCATGTATCCTGATATTTTCCATGCTCCACTTCCTAAGCCAATTTGCCTTGTTAAGCTGAAAAAAATTCAGAAATAACCCAAAATTTTGGCTTCTATAATGGCCTGATGTCAGTTTTGAAAAAAAAAAAATTAACAGATTAGAAAGCTACAGATTAAGGAGTTCTACTGGCATAGTATGTTGGACTGCTGACTGCTAAATGGCACATCTTTATAGGTTGGAATTCACAAGCAAATCTGTGGGAGCAAAATAGGAAATCTTCTCCCAAGATGTTTGCAGTCTTAGAGCCCACTAGATGGCCAGTTATGAGTCTTATTTCTCCATGGCCATGAGTTGAGTTTTATAAAGATTAGTGTGATTTCAAATTTATAAATTAAAATCTCAATGGATTCTCAAAGCAAGTAAACTTTAATATAAGCTAAACATACACCTCCCTGAAGAGAAATTGCATCAATTGGTGAAGTTGGTCACAGTTTGTAACACTGACCACCAAAACAACAAGAAAATTTAGGAGACCTGGGCCCCACTCAACTGAGAGACTCCCTCAGGTAGCACTTGATCAGAAAGGGTGCAGTGAGAAGTAGGGTGGGAGCATCTACAACCACCCTTTAAGAGAAACTGCATCATTTAAGGAATCTGCTCATAGGCCTAGCCACCAACCACCTAGGACAATAATAGATTTTATGAGAGGTGAGCCACACTCGCATGAGAGACTTCCTCAAGGCTGTACATAACACACTATGGAGCTAAAAAGGAGCTGCTTGCACCTTTCCTGGAGAAATTGCATCATTTGGGGAATCTGGTCACTCCACCAATAACCTAGGATAATGATATACTTAAGGAGATGCAAGCTACATTCAGGCAAGACTCTACGAGGGCTGTGCTTCAGACCAGAGAGGACTTGGAAGAATTTAGGAAAGGCAAACTTTCTTCTTTCATGGGGCCACAAAGGACCTTCTGGTAGAGTGAGTTGCCCTATCTCATAAAAAGAACTCTTTAAGACTGTAAGACTGTATCTAATAAATGGCATCATAGGATAATAAAATCTCAATAACTTATGCAGTCACACAAGAACCCACCTAACTTATATCAAGAAAAACTTGTCAAGAAAGTAGAAGACAGTGTCAAACATTCTGAGAAAACAAAACAATCTTTGTTGAAAAAAAATGTAAAATATACTACAGAGCCAATGAATAATTCACAGACAAGGAGGCAAAAGAAATATATTAAAATGGATTTATATAAACAGCTACTGAAGAAGTCACAAATGATGGAAATAAGAATTAAAGACATAAATAAAGTGAATACCCTAGAGAAAAGGAGCCCAAAGAAATATATTAATGTGGAGTTATAGAAACAGCTACTCAAGAAGGTAAGAATGATAGAAGAAAGAATTGAAGCCCAAAAAGTTGAGTATTCCAGATAGAAGGAACAAGAAGAAAGATATCAATGCAGAGGAACATGAACAACTACTAAAAACATTGCACAACAAGGAAGAAAGAATTGAAACTGTAATTAAAGAGGTATATATATACATCATCACAAGGCCAATAACGTATTGCCAATACAGTACTGCAGTACTGGAAATAACAGAAATGCATGAAAATGCAATCCAGCATGTCACAACTGAAATGACAGAAGTTTCCAATGTGCTGGAGGGACCAAAAAACAGAACAGAAGAGATGGAATAGAATTATAGCTAGTTGGAAGGCAAGAACCTCAATGGGAATATACTAGAAGGAAAAACCAGAAGGGAGACAGAAGGGAAAGGAAAAAAAAAATTAGAGTCATGTGGGATACCATAAAAAAGAACGACATATGTTTGATAGCATCCCAGAACATGAAAGGCATAGAGAAAGCACTGAGAAAATTGTGGAAGAGGTACTAGCAAAAAAATTTCCCAGGTCTAAGGAAGAAAGAGGAAATCCACATTCAAAAAGCTCAGCAAACCTCAGACTAGACTCCCCCCACAAAAATCAAGATGTAACAGAGTCAAATTCTCCAAACCCAATGATAAGGATAAAATACTAAAAGCAGCATTAAAAAACTCCAAAGAGTAACCTACAAAGGAAAACCGAACAGATAAATTCTTATTTCTCAACAGAAACAAAGAAGACCGTGGGATGGCATATACAGAAAGCTGAAAGAAAACAATTGTCAACCAAAGGATCCTGTCCTAAGCAAAACTCTTCATCAAATATCAAGAGAGATTAGATCGTTTGCAGAAAAACAGGAACTTAAGGAATGTGTGAATACAAGAACAACTCTGCTGGAAATTGTAAGGGTAATACTTGACACAAAAACATCAAAGGAAAGTAGACAGATCATAGTAACCAGAAACAACAGATAAAGAAAAACAACAAAATGGCAATGATAAAACCTGACTTGTCAACAGTCACACTGAATGTAAATGTCTTAAATGTGCCAATCAAAAGGAAAAGAGTAGCAGAATGAATTAAAAACCCCGAAGTACATCACTATCTTTCCTATAAGAGACATGTCTAAGGAAAGAGGAAAGGATGGACTAAACATCAAAAGCTGTAAAAAATATACCAAGCAAATTACATCCACACAAAAGCAAGAGTGGCAATAGTAATCTCTGATGAAATACACTTGAGGATTAAAATGATCGTTAAAGATAACGAAGGGCTCTATATAATTATTAAAGTAATTAGATTAAGAAGACATAATCATGGTCAACAACTATGCACAAAATGATAGATCTGCAAAATACAACAATTAACAGATTTGAAGAAAGAAATAGACAGCACCACAACAACGGTGGGAGACTTTAAGATACTAAAAGATAGATGAACTAAAAAGAAACATAACAAAGATGCAGAAGATTTAAACTATAGGTTTAACATCTCAAACTTGTGAATGTTTTTAGGGTTCTGAATACAAATAAAACTCAATTTATTTTCAAATGTACATGGCACATTCTTCAGAATTGATTATATATTAGGATCCTATGCACAACAGCTATGAAGCCTGCTCTGTTCTGAGTCAGTCTCAGTGACTTCAACATACCTACCCCCATAATCCCAGTTACGATATCAATCCATTTCACCCAGGGTCTTTCTCTCCTGCACTGTCCCTCTGCCTTTCCAAGGATGATATCTTTTTCCAAGGGCCAGTCCTTCCTGGCCACATGCCCAAAATATGTGAGATGGAACTTCAAAATCCTAGTCTCCAACGAAGTTTGGTTTCACCCTCTCCAAGACAGACCTATTTGTTTTCTTGATGATCCATGGCAGATCCTACTTACAGTTTCAAAAATTCTGATGTGGTTGAGAGAGGAAGAAGAGATCAGAAATTGAGACCTAGGAAAATGAAAATAAGTCCACAGGAACCAAGGTATAATCTTGAATCAATTCCATTGGCATTTCATTACGATTTTAAGAATAGGTTTGAGGCATTGAATACCAATGATAAAGACCAGATTGACTGTGGGATGATATCAAAGATATCATCCATAAAGAAAGCAAAAGGTCATTACAAAAATAGAGGAAAAAGAAAAAAAACAGACTGGATGTCAGAAGAGACTCTAAAAATTACCCTGGAATGTTGAGAAGCCAAATATAGAGGAAAACATGCCGAAGTAAAAGAGTTTAACAAGTGGTTTCAAGGGGCAGTCAGGAGGACAAAGCAAAATATTATAATGGAAAGTGCAGAGATCTGGAATTAGAGAATAAAAAGGGAATAACTTACTCTGTATTTCTCAAGCTGAAAGAACTAAAAAATAAATTTAGGCTTCATGTCACAATGTTGAAAGATGCTATGGGCAGTGTATTGAATGACCCAGAAAGCATTAAAAGAAGATGGAGGGAATGCACAGAGTTACTGTACAAGAAAGAATTGATTGACACTGAAAAATTTCAGGAAGTACTATATGAACATGAGCCAGTGGTAATGAAAGACGAAGTGCATTGAAGGCATTGGCAAAAAATAAGGTCCCATGAATCGACGGGATACCAATTGACTTGTTTCAATTAACAGGTGCAGCCTTGGATGCACTCAACAGCCTATGCTAGGGAATTTTGAGGACTGCTGTCTGGCCTACAGATTGGAAAATGTACATATTTGTTCCTATTCCCAAGAAGGATATTCCAACTGAATGTGGAAATTATCGAACAATATTACTGGTATCACATGCTAGCAAAATACTGCTGAAGAATATTAAAAAATGGCTGTAGCAATACATAGATAGGAAATTTCTAGAAGTTCAACAGAAGTTCAAGTGGGATATAGAAGAAGCTGTGGCACCAGGGATAACATTGCTGATATTAGATGGATCCTGGATGAAAATAAGAAACACAAGAACAATGTCTATTTGTGCTTTATTGACTATGCAAAGGTGTTTGACTGTGTGGATTATGGTAACTTGTGGCTGACACTGGGGAAAAATGAGAATCCCAGAGCACTTAATTGTGATCATGAGAAACCTTTACCTGGAGAAGGAGGCTGTTGTGTGAACAGAGTAGGGAAACACTGCATGGTTTGGAATTGGGAAGGGAGTACATCAAGGATGTATGTATTCTATATCCATACCTGTTCAATCTATTTGCTGAACAAACTATCCAAGAAGCTGGACTCTATGAAGAAAAATGTGGCATGAGGATTGGAGGGAAAGTCATCAATTTACTTGCTCAAAGTCAAGAGGATTTGAAGCACTTGTTGCACAAGATCAAGGAATGCAGTATTCATTGTGGATTGTATCTCAATATCAAGAAAAAAAGTTCTTACCACTGACCCAATAGGCAGCATCATGATGGATGGAGAGGAGACTGAAACTGTCAAAAGATTCATCTTTCTTGGATCCATAATGGACACCCTTGGTACATACAAACAGTCAAGAAATAATAAGACGCATTACACTGGGAAAATCTGCAGTTAGGGACCTTTCCAAATTATGGATTAGTGATGTCAGTTTGACGACTAAGTTACATCTGATTCAGGCCAGGGACTTTCCAATTACTAGCTATGCATCTGAGAACTGGACAATGAATAAAGAAGACAGAAAAAGAATTGATGCCTTTGAGTTGTGGTGTTGGAGAAAAGAACTGGACATCCTATGGATGGACAAGAAAACAGATATGACTTGGAGAGGGTGCAGCCAGAGTGCTCTTTTTAGGCGAGAATCATGAGGCTTCAACTCTCATACTTTGGGCATATTGCTAGGATGTGCTATTCCTTGTAGAGGGACATGATGTTGGGAAGGGTCCATGAAGGAGAAGAATACCCTCAATCAGGTTGATTGACAGGGTGACTACTGCAATGGGCTCTTGTGTGTGTCAGGAAGTGTGAGGATGGCATAGGATAGGACTCGGTTCAGATCTTTTGTTCATAGGGTCACTATGAGTCACTCTCAACTCAATGACACCTAACAAACAACAACGACACTGGTACATGTCTGACACACTTAAAAACCTAGGTCTCCTATATTCAAGTACTTTAAACATCCCATAAAATGAAACCAGATACCCTCTTCTCCAATAACTGAGCTGTGACATCAAATACCAATTTTTATAAAGTTTATCTAAATGATATTTTAGTAATTCTAAGAAACCAGCAACTATGACATAAAATAACTATTTGATAAATGCCTTCTTTGAATTTTTTTCTATATTCTTCAGATAACATACTGGGTTTTGTAGTTCAATATGAGGAGAGAAGCTGTTCTCTTGTTAATATCTTTAGAGATGAGAAAACCCTTGGGTTTTCCTTTTTAAGAAGTTCTTAACTAATAAACTCACTTACTTCTTTAAATCCTTTGAGTAGGTTTTCTATCATTTATATATTTATATCTAGTTGTACACAATCTTGTCATTCCAAGTTTTTCTAGCCTTTTAATTTTTAAACAAATTCCTATCATAAGTTCTTCTAGGCTGTGATCTTTGCAATCACTTTCTGTGCATCAGAGAGCTTGAAACTGACTAAGGATGATGGAAGATAAATTGATGACTTTGAATTGTGGTCCTGCAAAAAAGTCTTGAAGATACCAAGGGCAAAAATGAAAACAAATAGGTCTGTCTTGGAAAGGGTGAAACCAACTTTCTCCTTGAAGGCTGGGATTTTGAAACCCTGTCTCATATACTTTGGGCATGTGGCTGAAAGAGACCTTTTCTTGGAGAAGGACATCACAATCAGAAGGGTGGAGGGACAGTGCAGGAGAGAAAGACCCCAGATGAGATGGATTGAGATAGTAACTCGGACAATGGAGGTTGGTGCATAGGAATTAGTTAGACTAGCTCAGGTCAAGGCAGGGTTCAGAGCTGCTATATGGTTGCTATGAGACACAGGTGATTTGACGGTACACAATAACAATGACATATTTGTAATTAAGTGTTTTTATTGAAATTTAACTTAGTGAAACTTCCAATAGTTATGTTGTTGTTGTTGTTATGTGCCATCAAGTCGTTTGCGACTCATAGGGACCATATGCACAACAGCCCTAAACCCTGCTCTATCCTGTGCCAATCGCACTGCCTCTGACACACCCATCCTGATTACCCCAGTCACTGAATCAATCCATCTCATAGAGTGTCTTCCCCTCCTGGCCGTCCCTCCACCCTCCCAAGCATGATGTCCCTCTCCAAGGACCCGTCCCTCCTGGCAACATGCCCAAAGTATGTCAGATGAAGCCCCAGAATCCTTGCCTCCAAGGAGTTGCTTAGTTTAATCCTCTCCAGGATGAATCTGTTTGTTTTCTTGGCAGTCCATGGTACATTCAGTACTCCTCTCCAGCACCACAGTTCAAAGGCATCAATTCTCCTTCTGTTCTCCCTAGTCATTGTTCAACTCTCTGATGCATAACAAGTGATTGCAAAGATCATGGCCTGTATCAGATGCACCTTAGTCTCCAGAGAGACACCATTGCTGTTGAGTACTTTATGGAGGTCCCTAACAGCAGACGTTTCCTATTGCAATACCCTTTTTGATTTCCTGACTGCTGGTGCCAAGAGTGTTGACTGTGGAGCCGAGCAAACTGAAGCTGTGAACAATCTCAATCTCTTCGCCTTCCATCCTGACGCTGCCAATTGGTCCAGTGGTGAGAATCTTTGTCTTCTTGACATTGAGCCTCAGTCCATACTGAAGGCTGCAATAGTTATAGATGTAAAAATTAATTCATAAATATGTCCTGTTTCTCAGTAGCTGATCATTAACAATATTTTTAGATAAAATATCCTATTTAAAAATGTAAAGAATTTAAATGTATACTTTACTCCTATGAAAGTAAAAGCATAATCTATTTATAATTCTTGGGGAAAATAGAATTAAAAAGTAACTAATATTCAGCTGTTTAAAACTGAGAATTCTTTTCTAAAAATGTTGTGATGCGGTAGATTGATTTTTCAGAATGTCTTTCCTAGTCATTGACTTTGACTTTTACCACATGATTGTTGGTTGTTCTTATTGTTATGTGCCGTTGAGTCGCCTGCGACTCATAGCGACTCATGTAAAACAGCCCTAAACACTGCTCTACCCTGTGCCAGTCTTATTGTTTCTAATACACCTAACCCTATTACCCCAGCCACTGAATCAACCCTCTCATGAAGGGTCTTCTTCTTCTGCGCTGTCCGTTCACCCTCCTAAGCATGACATCCTTTTCCAAGGACTGGTTCCTCCTTGCAACATGTCCAAAATATGTTAGGCGAAGCTTCAGAATCCTTGCCTCCAAGGAGCAGCCTGGCTTCACCCTATCCAGAACAAACTTGTTTTTCCTCCTAGCAGTCTATGGTATATTCAATACTCTTCTTCAGCACCACACCTCAATGGCATCAACTCTCCTTCTTTAATCTCTTGTCACTGTCCACCTCTCTGATGCACAGCAAGTAATTGCAAAGACCATGGTCTGTATCAGGCGCACCTTAATTTCCCTGACGTTGGTGCTCTTCAGGATTTTGGAGAGGTCTCTGACAGCAGACTTTTCCCAATGCAATTCATTGTTTAATTTCCTGACCAAATGTATTGATTGTAAAGCCTCAATCTCTTCACCATCTAACATGATGCTGCCAATTGACCCAGTGGTGAGAATCTTTGTTTTCTTGATGTTGAGCTTCAATCCATATTGAACGCTCAAGTCCTTGACCTTCTGCAGCAAGTGCTTTAGGTCTTCCTCAGTTTCAGCAAGCAGGGTTGTGTCATCTGCATTATGCAGATTATTGATGAATCCTGATGTCACCTTTCTCCTCATAGAGCCCAGTGTTCTGGATAATCTGTTCAATATGTAGGTTGAAAAGATAGACACGTCCTTGGTGCACACTGTTCCCAGTTTTGGACTATGCAATGTTTCCTTTCTCTGTTCTGATGACTGTCTCCTGGTCCAAGTACAGGTTTTGCATAAGCACAATCAAGTGTTCAGGGATTCTCATTCTTCAGTTACATTTTGTTATGATCTACACAGTCAAATATCTTTCCATAGTCAATGTAACACAGATAGACATTCTTCTGGTACTCTCTGCTTTCAGCGATGATCCACCTGACATTAGCTATAATATCCCTAGTTCCATGGCCTCTTCTAAACCCAGGCTGCACTTCAGGAAGTTCTCTGTTGATGTGCTGTTCCAGTCATTTTTTGTATAATATTCAGAAGAATCTAGTTTCTTGTGATGTCCGTGATAATGTTTGACAACCTCCAACTCTGTCAGATGACTTTTACTAATAATGTAAATGAGAAAAAGACTTTCTTTTGGACAGAAGCATGCAAGTAAGGCATACAAACTATTAATTATAGGGCTGGCCAGTCTTACCATTTCATCAAGCTTACCTTGATTCATTCAGAAGTAGAACAGGAATCATGCTACCATTGAGAAAAAGGAAGCAGAGGGTACAGTACAGGTTTATTTGGTCAAGAAATTTTTGTAAGATAGATCCGGACCTTGACCAGAGTAGCAGCAGCAGCCGCAGCAGTAGCAGCAGAGGAGGTGAAGAATCTGAGGGTCATATGAGACAGTACTGAACTGGAACTGTTCATCCAGAGCTGAGGGATTCGAGGTAGCCTGTGAGCACACTGAAAAAGCTGTGCTGATTGAAAATTTATATCCTATTTCCACCTGTTAACTTTTCTAATAAGTCCCATAACCATAGATATGATCTACGAGTCCTGTGAGTTCTATGTGATCATTACAACAGATTACCTGACCCAAAAGCAGGGTGGTGAGGACTTTGGAAAGCATAGGTGGTGTAAGAATAAGAATGTGTGTATATACATATACATACACAAATTCATGCACATACTCATATACATAAACGTATGTATGTATGTATGTGCAGGGGGAGTGTGAGGGAATGTCTGACCACATAAGAATTACTATTGTGGTGTTCATGTTGATGTAGACTTTTCCTTTGTAGAATTACTAGAGTTTAGACATGGATGGCCACACTTATGCCAGTCACTGTTTTTACTAATACAAGTTCTGGTCTTCAGTGAAACACTGTTGGGCCATTGTAATTTTTCTAGTTATTGTTTAATTTAGAACAGGAGCCTTCCCTCCTATTTGTTTTTACCCTATGTATATACAGAGTACACTCTGCTTATAAAACATTGCATGTTCTTATGAAGATATATATTTGTATGTGTGAGTGATAAGCAGGCGCTCCAGAAGATATCAATAGCTGAAATGCAGAGAAAAGCTAGAAGGACAGGTAGATTTGAATTTCACATCTATGTGGAGGAAAGAGATTATATAAATAAATTGATTTGACAAAACAACTTGCCTGGAATTTTCTCTGCCAATATCCAGAAATATACACATCCAAAGAATAGAATAGATTAGCAGAGATTCATAAGTCAGATTAATGAAATGTAAAGTGAAATCATGGATCAAAATATTAAAAAAATTAAAATAATAATTAGATAACAGATACATAATAAATTGAACGAAGAAAAGACTACATAAAAGAAGGGTAATAGGCATAAGATTACTGAAGAAAAGGGAAACAGAGAAAGTCTCATTGTTGTTGTTGTTGTTAGGTGCCGTTGAGTCACTTGCGACTCATAGCGACCCTATGTACAACAGCCCTAAACTCTGCTCTGTCCTCTGCCAATCGCACTGTCTCCGACACTCCCATCCCAATTATCCCAGTCACTGAATCAATCCACCTCATAGAGGGCCTTCCTCTCCTGCGCTGTCCCTCC